>NC_034606.1:3439001-3449167 GCF_900095145.1 Mus pahari | reverse complement strand
AGAGAGAGAGAGAGAGAGAGAGAGAGAGAGAGAGAGAGAGAGAGAGAGAGGCAGTCTGAGGTCTTTAGGTCTTCTGTGCTTTGGCCTCTGGTTACTGAATCCTCAGGCTGGTTCTGAGGCATGGGTGGAATTTTCAGGTTTCATCCATATATAACATGCAGAAGAAGCCGTCTTTCCTGTGACTTCTTTCTGTGTGACCCCCCCACAGGAGCTTCCTCTGCTAAATGAGCAGCCAGTACACAGAGCGCCAGGTTCTCACCAGCAGCCTGTCTGCATGAATTCAGCATTGGTGCTGTGGGAGAATTAGAACCTATGTGATCTGGACCATAGACGTGGATGGGGCCACAGTTGGCCTTTAGTGGGCAAGGGTCATAGATGTGCTACGTCCCAAAGTGCATGTTACAGCCTTGCACAACCCCTGTGTGGGTCCTAGTGTGCTGGACAATCCTGTGCTAAGAAAACAGATTCTGCTACAGTGGGAAGCTGACCCCAACTCCATTTTACATTGGAAACATTATTTTTTTTTTCCCCCCCTCAGGTAGAAATATTTACTACGTTTAACAACTTACCACGGCTATTTACACATTATAAAATGGAAATAAAAATGACATAGGTTTGGTGCCAAAAGTGACACATCCAAACTAAGACCAGTACAAAAATAAACTTTCAAGCTACNGTTTTAAAATAAACATCATTGAAACAGTACNGGAGAGTCTGTCTTGCTGTGTGCTGAAGTGCCATCGCTGTCACCGCAAGGCAACCCTGGTGCAGTGGGAACAGAGCCCGGGAGCTGCCTGTGTTCTTGCAAGAATGCAAGCGAACGAACAAAGAGAAATATATAAGAGTTATGTTCCTGAGCTACACAAGTTTAGGGCGTCTAAACTGTAGTGAGTTCCTGCTAAAGAAAAGCCCCATGGGTCAAGGTTGGTGAACGTTCGCTGGCGCCCAGCCACTGGCCCAGGGTGTGGCATCGTGATCAGAGAGAAAGCGAAGCCCACTTGCAAAGCAGGTGACTAGCAAAGGCAGGGGCTGAGACCCAAGTGGCCCCCGTCACTGCACTGTCTCCCACTGCAGACAGGCAGGCGCGTGGGCAGAGGGGAGGAAGAAGCTGATTCGGTTGGAAGCCCCTGGGCCTCCCTCACATAGCCCTGGGGATCTTGATGGAAATGCCCAGCACTTCCTTTTATACTTAACGCACATAGCAGCAGCCGACCTCAGTGGTCAGCAACTGTGGCCACAGCAGGCAAGACACAGGAGGCCAAGAGAGCCCTGTCTACACAGGCCTGTAGCCTTCAGCAGCTCATGTTCCTCACCACAGAGCTGGACCAGGACTGTGTCTGCTAGAGTAGCATGCGGGCTGCTGAGAGTGAGGACTGGGCCCAGTGCATGGCCCAGCCACCTCCTGCTCGGCCGGCGCGCAGAACAGCAGAATGCTGGCCGTGCTCAGACTCCTCTGGGGCGCAGTGAGGATGGTCAATGCTGAGGGGAGCAGAAAGGGGAGCTAATGAGCAGGGTGCAGCCCACAGCGGAGACTGCCTGCCTGGAAACATTATTTTATGTGTATAGCTGTTTTGCACATGTATGTCAGTGTCCTGTCTGTGTGCCTGGTGCCCATGGAGGCCAGGAGAGCACACTGGGTTCCCTGGTACCAGGGCACAGATGGCTGTAAGCTGTCATGTCAGTACTGGGAACGGATCCTGAGCCCGGCACCAATGGAGCACCTTCTTATGAACTGTAAGCAGTGGACATCCGCTGAATAAGAAAGCTGGCTGGGCGCAAATCAGTGCGCCAGTAAAGAGGTGTCCTCCGAGGCCTCTGTCCCAGCTCCGCCTCAGCTTCCCTCATTTATGGATTGGAGCCTGCTAGAAGTGAACTGTTCCCTGCCCAGGTTGTCTTTGGTCCTGGTGTTTATCACAGCCATAGAATGCTCACTAGGACTGCCTTCCTCTGTTGCCCGAAGCACAGGGATGGCCCCTGGCCTGCTGAGTTGGCCACATCCTTAGAAGTCAAGAACTGCAGTCTGGATTCCTCTTGACCACACTCATCCGGAGCCCCGCTGGACCAGTAGCAGAGCTGTTTAGAGGGATCCAGCACTGGCCAATCAAATGCTGGGGAGACGGCTCAGCGGTAAAGTGTTTGCCTTTCCAGCTTGAGGACTAGAGTGTGGGTCCCTAGCAGGAGTCCTGCTTTCACCCCACATCCTCTGGAAATTGTGAGCGAGCAGGTAGATTTCCTCTCTCACGTGGGGTGGAGGAGGACAGGCTGCAGCTGAACTGTGGGTCTTTATGGGCTTTGTGCTGTTTGTTTATGCTATGTGCATAATTCTCTTCATGCCATTTTCTGTCATCACAGGGTGGAAGACAAGAATCCCTTTTAGTATGAATCAGCAAGAAAGAATGTCTTTTTTTTCTGACTCCTCAGGGCCCACCATGCTGACAGTTTGCATTTGCGTCCTGTTCAGAGTGTAGCTGTGGGCTCCAGGCATCCTTGCGGTGTGGAAGTGTCCGCTTCCTAACAAAGAACTTGAGTTAGCTAGTAAGGAAGTAACATTCTAAACCATGGAAATCATGTCGTGGTTGTCCTCGCATTCCGTGAGTCACTGGGGCATTGACAACATTGCCATAATCATGGAAGTTCAGAAATCCTGCACAGGGTGGGTGTGGGGTACAGGGAGGGCCTGAGCCACTGATCCCACTGAAGGAACACAGCAGAGACACAGAAATCCGATTCCTCCACTGCTCTTAGCACCTGCACTGTCTTCTTGTCTACTGCTCCCTAACCCTGTGTGTGTGCTTATCTGGGTGTTTAAAAATACAGATCTTTCATATCAGACACACTAAACTGTCTTGCTGTTGTGGTGTACGTTGATAGTCTTCACAACATTATGACACGCTGATAGCAAAAGAAGCCACAGATGCAGGAGTCTAACGGCCCCCATTCATTTGTCCACAGGAGAGCCACTGCAAACCTAACATCCCCTCAATAAACAGTTTCTCTCAGCAATATTTCCACTCCTCAAAAGCACATCCGTGCCACCTTCTCAGCATCCCAAGATGTGATGTGTCGGGCACTCGGCAGATGGCCCGTGTCAATCACAGACAACACCTTCCACTGCACTGTCAGTTCTTGTCAGCACTGTCTCTTCAGGTTCACTGCAGGCTGCAAACTTGATTTAATTTGGGAGATCAGTGATTACAGGAACCAGGCAAACATCTAAGCCCTGAAGGTCATGTAGTGACTTAGTTGATGGTGTTTAACAGTGGTGGCATATCTCTTAAGTTAGAGGCCAGCCTCAGCTACAAAGTGAGTTCCAAATAGATAATAAATAAACAAATAGATAAATAAGTAAATGCTATTCATAAGCAGCTCAGTGTGGTGATACACCTGCCTGTAGACCCAGCACACGGACTCTGAGACAGGAGACTCACACATTCAAGGCTAACCCAAGCGACGTGCTGAGACCCTGAAGTAACACAATAGGCAGCATGGTTCGCCCTCCACACATACATTCTGCCACAGGTGCCCTCCAGGTATAAAACATTTCAGCAAATTTACATTTGTTTCTCTTTATGGTATCTTTTCATGTGTGTCTAAAGCATTATAACACGTGGGCTGGTGAGATTGCACTCACCGTGGAAGCCTGGACATCACAGTTTGATACCAGGAACCCACAGCTAACAGACATCAGAAGGATTAAAGGTGGGTTACACACCAGGTGTGGTGGCGCACGCCTTTGATCCCAGCACTCGGGAGGCAGAGGCAGATGGATCTCTGAGTTCAGGGCCAGCCTGGTCTACACAGTGAGTTCCAGGAAAGCCAGGGCTATAGAGAGAGACCCTGTCTTAAAAACAAAAATTAAATAAAAGTAAATTAAAATGGTGGATGGAGAGAACCAACTGCACAGATTGACCTCTGACCTACATACATGTATTGTAGCTTGTGTGCCCACACACACACACCCCCCCCCACACACACAATAATAAAGCGTTCTGCAACACTTTTTCTATAAAACAGTGGGTGTTTGCATGTCCACAAACCAGCGACTTGTCTGGAAATTTGGTAACAGTACCTAGCCAAAGTCTACATCTCTGGTTGAGCTGCAAACGCTTTTGAAAGTGCTGCCTGAGGTTTTTCTCCTATAACTTTACTGACACGGCAGTTATTATCCCACATGTCCAGGGATTAATTTCTAAATTTAAAAACTCTGGGTCAGAGGTGTATGAACTATTTCACCAAAACTTTGGCCCTTAGAAAATAAAAATAAGTTTGGAAATAGTTTCTAGGTCACTGGTACAGGTTCTGGCAAAATGTTGCAGGCTGGTTTGTAAGGTCCTGGTTTGCCCAGTTCCAGCGGCACAAGATGTGCTTTCAGGCTGTGATTCGCCAGAAAGGGAAGCCCCTCCCACTCTCAGGGACCGCTCAGGCCTGGATAAGCTTTAGCAGCAGGTGGGACTGTCTGCAGCTGTCACATCTGTACTTCATTTGTTTGAGCATCAGCTTGTATTCGTTATTTTCATGAACTCTGATTTTGGATCAGCCAGTGGAAGCTGTGGTTTTTGCTGTCAAACTCGTAGACTTGGTGCCCGCAGCCCCAGCTCCCCAGATCTCTGACTTTATGTGAGGGGCAGAAATAATAGTGATCTCTGAGGTTTTTATAATTAAAAAAATTAATAACAACTTTCTTTGCTGACGGTGCATCAGGCTCTTGAAAGGGTTGAAACTTGTTACCCCATGAAGAGAATGAGTCTTAAAAGGTTAAGTGTGGGACTAGGGAGATGGCTCAGTTCATAAAGTACGTGTTGTGCAAGCCCGAGGGCCTCAGAGTGGGGCTCAGCAGTACAGACTATAGTCGCAGTGCTCCTCAGAGAGATGGGAGCAAAACCAGGGGAAATCCAGAGGCCTGGGGTGCCGCAGAGATCGACAGAAGAGTGAATGTGTCTCACAGAAGGGGAAGACTGACCTTAAACTCATAGAGCTGTCCCCACCCCTGCCCCTGCTGAATGCTAGGACTAAAGGCATACACCACCAGAGCCAGCCCAGACCTGAAACCAAAGAAACCTCAGAACCAAGCAGTAGAGCCCAGAGACTACCCAACAGTGGAGAAAACCACACAGGCTCGTAGCCCCAGACTGGGCAGTCCCAGGGTACGTCGAACAGGGGAGAGCATCCTTTCATAACCACATGTGCAGTGTCAGAGTGCCAGGTGGGTCGTTGTGGTGGAGGTTGGCGAACATTAAGACACCAGTTGCCACGGTTGGCTCGCCACAGCCTCCTCCCCCGATGCATACTCAGTGCTTATGCTCAGTGACTTGTCCAGCCGTTCTCGTTTTTTTTTTTTAGGAAACAGGAGATGTCTCTCATGCTCAGTTGTATTACCTTAGTCAATCCCAGGGCAGCAGTGACATCAGCCTGCCTAATTGCAAGACTGCTTTCATAACCAAGCCCAAGATGTCTGCTAGAGGGCAGGGAGCCACACCACAGGCCGGCCGGCCGGTGGGTTCAGGGTCGGCACTGAGCCTTGAGGTGGGCGAATGTAGGAAGAAACACTAAATGTATTAAAAACAGCACGGCGGGGCCTGTGCTGGCTGGTCTTTATAACAGCTTGACAAACGCTGACATTAGCAAGAGAGGGTGGAGCCTCCATAAGATTGGGCTATAGTCAGGCCTGGGACATTTTCTTAATTAGAGATTGTCAACTCTTTGGTCCCACCTCAGGGCTGGTGGTCCTGGATGATTTCAGTAAGCAGCGCTCCTTCTCCTTGGCCCTCTGTGGCAGATCCTCTCTCCTGGTGAGTTCCAGCTTGGTGTGAGTTCCTGCTTTGGCTTCCTTTAGGAGACTGATTCAGGATATGTAAGCCAGATAACCCCTTTCCTCCCTGGGTTACTTTTGGTAATGGTATTTCATTAACCCTAACTTAGACAGGGCCTTAAACTTAAACTTTAAAGGAAGAAAACTTCTCTTTAAAACCTGGAGAGGAGCCTTCATTAAGAGGATATCATAAAGTAAGAATGAGCTGTCATGATGGAATGGCATGGGGCAGAGATGTGAGCCTACAGAGATGCCCTCCCTTCAGATTGTGGCAAGAAGTTCCACAGCACTTGACAAGTCTGCTGTTGTGTATGTCACCAGGAATGAGAAGGAGCCAGGTCCTGGGTGAGACAATAAATTAGGGTTACCGTTTATGGAACTTGTGAAAACACAGTGTACAAGGCACAACTTTGCACACTGTTCTGAGAGTCAGAACTGTGTGGTATTGAATGTGTGTGCCTTTGAGTCAGGCAGGCTTGGCTTTGGGCCCCAGGTCTCCAGTTTTATGTTTTGTCTTGTTTTTGTGGTGCTGAGGATTGAACCAAGGACCTCCCCTGCTAGGCAGGCCTTCCTTCTCTCACTGAGCCCTGTCTCCAGTCTTCATTCCAGTAAGATGGTGCCACCTTGGGCAATTTACCTGCCCTGAACTCAGTTTCATTTGTTAATGAGACAAAAAGAGATAGCTCCCTGCAGATGAGCCTCAGTGCTTGTGGGGGTGGTGCCTCCCTGCCTCTGATCCAATATCTAGAAATCTGACAGGGCCCAGCACATTAACAGGCAGGATGGGTCAGCTCCCAGCCTGGATGTCAACTGATAGGCTCCCAGATGGCTTCAGCTCTGTGAGTCTCCTTTAAGTAACATCATAATTATTAGTTAAAAAGAACATTGAGGATAACCTCAGCCAGTCTGCCCAGCACACCCTTCCCTAAGGGGCCCTGGGAGCCTGGCACCAGGCAGGATAATGGGGCTGCTGCCTTCCCTGCCTGTACAGAGCAGAGAACAGAGGCTTGCAGGTGAGCAGGGCGAGGAAAGCCAGAGGAAAGACTCAGTCACTGTTGTCTGTGCCTGCCTAGCTGGGAGCAGGGGGACTTGGGCACCGGCAGGGAGGGAGGCTGAGACGCTGATTGGGTGGCCACATGGGGGGGGGGGCTTCACACACTGGAGCTAGAGAAGAAGCAGAGCCCTGCTGCCCTGAGGGTGTGGAGGAAGAAATACAATAGCAGCCCTGCCGTGCAGATGCCTGGCACCGGGCCTTTCCTGGGTCTTCTGTTCCTTCTCTGCCTGCTCCTCTGTGATGCTAAGCAAATCTTATCCACTTGATCTTCAACAAAAGACTGGCTGCCTCCCTGTCTGAAATGGCAACTCCTGGGCTGGTGATGTCAAGTTGTTTTGTCTGTCCCCAAGGACAATAGGGATTCCATTTCAGTTGTAAATAAAGTAGTCTAGGCAAAAAGACTACTTGCCTCATTTGGAAAATTCCAAAAAACCCATGAATAGAGTTTGCAAGATGAAAGCACTGTGAAGCAGGCAGGCTGGGGCAGAGGCACCACCTCCCAGCTGGAGGCTGATGCCCTCTACCCACCCTGCACCAAGGCAGCCCGCCTCCTTCTCCTGAAGGCTCATGCCCTCTTCCTGGGGAGCTTCTATTTGCAGAAGGGCAAGCTGGCCAGAAGGGTTTCCCATTTACACCCAGCTCTCCTTACGCTGTGCTGTACCGGTGTCCCCCGCACCTCCTTCTCCTGTCCAGCCCTGCCATCTCTTGTGAACTTGCTGCTGCTTTTCTTTCTTCTCCCCCCCCCTTTTTTTTTTTTTTTGCTTTATTTACATTTCAAATGTTATCCCTTTTCCTAGTTTCCCCTCCAAAAATCCCCTGTCCTCTCCTCCCCACCCCCTGCTCCCCAACCCACTCATTCCCACTTCCTGGTCTTGGCATTCCCCTATACTGAGGCATAGAACCTTCACAGGACCAAGGGCCTCTCCTCCCATTGATGACCTACTAGGCCATCCTCTGCTACATATGCAGCTAGAGTCATGAGTCTCTCTGTGTTTTCTTTGAGTGATGGTTTAGTCACAGGGAGCTCTGGGGGTATGGGTTAGTTCATATTGTTGCTCCTCTTATGGGGCTGCAAACCCCTTCAGCTCCTTGGGTACTTTCTCTAGCTCCTTAATAGGGGACACTGTGCTCCCTCTAATGGATGGCTGTGAGCATCCACTTCTGTATTTGTCAGGCACTGGCAGAGCCTCTCAGGAGACAGCTATATCAGGTAAAACAGTAACAGGTGTCTTTGTAGGTCCAAATGCTTCGTAATAATCTTTGAAACAATCACCGACTCTGCACCAGCATTTCTCATCAATTGTCCCCTCTTGGGGGAACCATGGACAAATCTAAAAATTTTATTAAATCCTTTTTCTTAACCCTAGTTCTTTGTGTTTTGAGTGACTCCTTGAGCCCCATAACAAAAAGTGACTGCTTTAAAAAAAAAAAAAAATGCTTGCCTCATGTCTTACCTTATTTTTCCTAAGATCTGTGCCACTTTATTTTTTCCTCCTGGACTATCTCACTATGGGTTGGTCCAGGGCATTGTGTCAAACTGAAGTTGCTGTCTGGCGCCTCTCAAGATGAGTGGGTATGTCTACCCTCCAGTGATGAGCAGCATTCTCTGTGATCCCCTGGAGTCCCTGTTCGGGCGCCAGTTTGTCCTGTCCAGTGGGACAGTCGAACAAGGTCTGAGGAACCACCTGTGGAGAGAACGGGGGCAAAAAACACAAAGAACAGACAGCAAGTTTGACTGATCAAGCTGACAAATTTTATTTTTCCCAGGTAGGTTTTATACCCATATAAGCAGGATATGGGGAGGGGGATGACACAGAATCGCTTTGTTTCTGGGGGAAATGCAACTGTTCCCAAAAGCAGGATATTGGCTAGGTAAAAAGTTCAGCAGGAGGAACGGAACAGAATGGATTGCTAGGTACCTGTCCACAAGATCTATAGCTGTTTGTTCTTAACTGGGGGTAGTACTTTCCCATAGAAGCCTCAACTTTTCCCACAGAAATCTCAACTAAGCTAATACTTTTCCACTAAGGCCAAGACTTTGTAAGTAAGCACTTAGGGCTAACAAGGCAGTTAACATTCAAACAGGGTCGCTCACAACACAAGCTTTGTTGGCATCTGCACTGGTGTCTGGGTTTGGTGGTTGTTTGTGGGTTGGATCCCCAGGTGGGGCAGTCTCTGGATGGTCATGCCTTCAGTCTCTGCTCCAAACTGGTGTCTGTAACTCCTTCCATGGGTATTTTGTTCCCCCTTCTAAGAAGGATCGAAGTGTCCACACTTTGGTCTTCCTTCTTCAGTTTCATGTGTTTTGCAAATTGTATCTTGGGTATTCTGAGCTTCTGGGCTAATATCTACTTATCAGTGAGTGCATATCATGTGTGTACTTTTGTGATTAGATTACCTCACTTAGGATGATATCCTCCAGATTCATCCATTTTTCTAAGAATTTCATAAATTCATTGTTTTTAATAGCTGAGTAGTACTCCCTTGTATAAATGAACCACATTTTCTGTATTCATTCCTCTGTTGAGGGACATCTGGGTTCTTTCCAGCTTCTGGCTATTATAAATAAGGCTGCAATGAACATAGTGGAGTATTGTCCTTATTACAAGGTGGAACATCTTCTGGGTATATGCCCAGGAGAGATATTGCTGGATCCTCTGGTAGAACAATGTCCAATTTTCTAAGGACCTGCCAAGCTGATTTCCAGAGTGGTTGTACTAGCTTGCAATCCCACCAGCAATGGAGGAGTGTGCCTTTTTCTCCACATCCTCACCAGCATCTGCTGCCACCTGAGTTTTTGATATTAGCCATTCTGACTGGTGTAAGGTGGAATCTCAGGGTTGTTTTGATTTGCATTTCCCTGATGATTAAGGATATTGAACTTTTTTTAGGTGTTTCTCAGCCATTTGGCATTCCTCAGTTGACAATTCTTTGTTTAGCTCTGTACCCCATTTTTTTTTTAAATAGAGTTATTTGGTTTTCTGGAGTCCAACTTCTTGATATATATATATATATATATATATATATATATATATATATATATATATATATATTGAATGTTATCTCCTAACTGATTGAGGATCGATAAAGATCTTTCCCCAATCTGTTGGTTGCCATTTTGTCTTTGCAATTTTATGAGGTCCCATTTGTTGATTCTCGATCTTACAGCACAAGTCATTGCTGTTCTGTTCAGGAATNTTTCCCCCTGTGCCCATATCTTCGAGGCTTTCCCCCACTTTCTCCTCTATAAGTTTCAGTATCTCTGGTTTTATGTGGAGTTCCTTGATCCACTTAGACTTGAGC
>NC_034606.1:3370793-3434771 GCF_900095145.1 Mus pahari | reverse complement strand
TATGCTCTCTTTAGTTTCTTTTTAGAGGCACTCAGGGCTATGAGTTTTCCTCTTAGGACTGCTTTCATTGTGTCCCATAAGTTTGGGTATGTTGTGGCTTCGTTTTCATTAAACTCTAAAGAGTCTTTAATTTCTTTCTTTATTTCTTCCTGGAACAAGTTATCATTGAGTAGAGTGTTATTCAGCTTCTGCGTGTATGTGGGTTTTTTATTTTATATGTTGTTATTGAAGATCAGCCTTAGTCTGTGGTGATTTGATAGGATGCATGTGATAATTTCAGTATTTTTGTATCTGTTGAGGCCTTTTTGTGACTGATTATATGGTCAGTTTCGGAAAAGGTACCATGAGGTGCTGAGAAAAAGGTATATCCTCTTGTTTTAGGATAAAATGTTCCATACATATCAGTTAAATCCATTTGTTCCATAACTTCTGTTAGTTTTACTGTGCCTCTGTTTTGTTTCTGTTTCTAGGATCTGTCCATTGATGAGAATGGGGTGTTGAAGTCTCCCACTGTTATTGTGTGTTTTGAGCTTTACTAAAGTTTCTTTCTTTCTTTCTTTCTTTCTTTCTTTCTTTCTTTCTTTCTTTCTTTCTTTCTTTCTTTCTTTGTTTCTGAGAGAGGTGTAGTCCTGGCTGTTCTGGAACTCACTCTATAGACCAGGTTGGCCTTGAACTCAGAAATCTGCCTGCCTCTGCCTCCCAAGTGCTGGGATTAAAGGCATGCGCCACCACTCCCAGCTAAAGTTTCTTTAATGCATATGGAGTATAGATGTTCAGAATTGAGAGTTCATCTTGGTAAGTTTTACCTTTGATGAGTATGAAATGTCCCTCCTTATCTTTTTTGATAACTTTAGGTTGAAAGTCGATTTTATTCAATATTAGAATGGCTATTCCAGCTTGTTTCTTGGGATCATTTGCTTGGAAAATTGTCTTCCAGCCTTTTACTCCAAAGTAGTGTCTGTCTTTGTCACTGAGGTGAGTTTCCTGTATGCAGCAAAATGCTGGGTCCTGTTTACATAACCAGTCTGTCAGTCTATGTCTTTTTATTAGGGAATTGAGTTTATTGATGTTAAGAGATATTAAGGAAAAGTGATTGTTACTTCCTGTTGTTTTTGTTGTTAGAGGTGGAATTATGTTGTGTGGCTATCTTCTTTTGGGTTTGTTGAGAGATTACTTTCTTGGTTTTTCTAGAGCGTAGTTTACCTCCTTGTGTTGAAGTTTTCCCTTTATTATCCTTTGAAGGGCTGGATTTGTGGAGAGATATTGTTTAAATTTGGTTTTGTCATGGAATACCTTGGTTTCTCTGTCTATGGTAATTGAGAGTTTTTCTGGGTATAGTAGCCTGGGCTGGCATTTGTGCTCTCTTATGGTCTGTATGACATTAGGATCTTCTGGCTTTCATAGTCTCTGGGGAGAAGTCAGGCGTAATTCTGATAGGTCTGCCTTTATAAGTTACTTGACCTTTTTTCCTTACTGCTTTTAATATTCTTTGTTTTGTGCATTTGATGTTTTGATTATTATGTGACAGGAGGAATTTCTTTTCTGGTCCAATCTCTATTTGGAGTTCTGTAGACTTCTTGTATGTTCATGGGCATCTCTTTCTTTAGGTTAGGGAAGTTTTCTTCTATAATTTAGTTGAAGATATTTACTGTCCCTTTAAGTTGGGAATCTTCCTTCTCGTCTGTACTTATTATCTTTAGGCTTTGTCTTCTCAGTATATCCTGGATTTCCTGGATGTTTTGGGTTAGTATCTTTTTGCATTTCACATTTTCTTTGACTGTTGTGTCAATGTTTTCTATGGTATCTTATACACCTGAGATTTTCTCTTCTATCTCTATTATTCTGTTTGTTATGCTTCTATCTATGGCTCCTGACTTCTTTTCTAGGTTTTCTGTTTCCAGAGTTGTCTCCCTTTGTGATTTCTTTATTGTTTCTACTTCCATTTTTAGATTCTGGATGGTTTTGTTCAATTCTTTCACTGTTTGGATGTGTTCTCCTGTATTTCTTTAAATGAGTTATTCATGTCCTTCTTAAAGTCATCATCATGAGAAGTGACTTTAGATCCATATCTTGCTTTTCTGGTGTGGTCCTGTATCCAGGACTTGCTATGATTGGAGAATTGGGTTTTGATGATGCCAAGTGACCTTTATTTCTGGTGTTTCTGTTCTTACGCTTGCCCCCACCAGCTGATTATCTTAAGTGCTCCCTGCCCTCGATATATCTGACTGGAGCTTATCCTTTCTGTAATTCTGGTTGATTCAGAACTCCTCAGTGTCCACCTTTCTCTGTGATCCTGTGATTCTGGGATCCTATGATCCTGAGATCCCGGGTGTGTCAGAGTTCTTAGCAGTCAAGCTTCCTCTGAGACCCTGAGATCCTGGTGTGACTAAGCTCCTGTGATCCTGGAATCCTAAGAGTCTGTGCGTGTTAGAGTGCCTGGAAGTGGTACCTCCTCTGGGGACCGTGGGGCTGTCCACTGAGTTCGAAACCAAGGTAGACCAGTGCCGACCAGAAGGAACCTGAGCCACTGGTCGGGCCGGGTTCCTGTGTCTGTGCTCCAGCTGTCCCCAGGCACCCCCAGTTCTGTTGGAATAGATGTTGTCTTCCACTCACCAGTGATCCTAAGATCCTGGGCATGCTAGGGTGCCTGTGGGGTGGAGAGTCCTCTGGAGACAGTGGGACTGTATATCAAGTTCAGGCCCAAGGTCACTCCTGCTTTTCTTATTCTTGCTCTTTCCTTACAGTTGACACGTGAGAGAGGCAGCAACCAGAGGGTACATCCTTGTGTGCTTTCCCAAGCCAGGCCATCAGCTATGAGTTTACAGGGGCAGTCACTGCCAAAAGACCAGGGGCAGAGAATTGAATACCAGGGATGGTTTTGTAAAATCTTTTAAAGATTTTATTTTATGCATATGAGTTTTGCTTGCATGTATGTATGTGGATCAGAAGAGGGCGTCAGATCCCTGAGACTGGAGTGACAGGTGGTTGTGAGCCACTGTGTGGGAGCTGGGAACTAAACCCATATCCTCAGAAAACACAACAGGCGCTCTGAACTTCCGAGCCATCTCTTCAGCCCCCAGGGGAGGCTTTTAAATGGATGCTGAACTTCACAAGGTAAAATTGGTGTGGTGTGAGTATAGAATCCAGAAGAGCAGGAAGCTTCCATAGCTCAGCCCCTCCTTCCAAGATGTCTTCAGATGCAAAAGGCAGTTAAACCAGCAAGCTCCTCACTGGGCCTTCCTTGTGGCCTGCAGCTGCTGGCTTTGCCAGAACACTCTTCTGGCCTGGGCCAGGTGTCCTGGAAGCCACAGCCCCACCTGTTCTCAGAGCTGCCCTTTCCAGAGTTTGTCCCATCTCCTGGAGCCAACAGCACCTTTGCCTTTTGCCACTTCCTCTTGACCAACAAAGGACACAGCCCATCACTATCCCAGACGGTGCCTGATCACTGCTGGGGAGAAAAACCTCTTAGGTTCACGGGGCTA
Source organism: Mus pahari (assembly GCF_900095145.1). Taxonomy (NCBI): domain Eukaryota; kingdom Metazoa; phylum Chordata; class Mammalia; order Rodentia; family Muridae; genus Mus; species Mus pahari. Next base: position 3,431,289 of record NC_034606.1, on the reverse strand, counting down.
GTAAATAAAACAGGCTAGCAAAAGAAATAGATTTGTAATCCCTTACGTAGTTGTGATCTCTCTCTCTCTCTCTCTCTCTCTCTCTCTCTCTCTCTCTCTCTCACACACACACACACACACACACACATACACACACACAAGTGACTCAGAGAGGCAGATAGAAGCTGGGACTCAGAGGCTCTCAAGGTAAGTGAGAGGCATAGGGAGTCATTTTGAAAGGACAGATAACTAATTTAAAGGTGTCTGGTTGGGAGGCAAGGCCATTTCTTACATATGCACTGACTTCAATAATGAGTCCTCCTTCCTTGGTGGTAATGGGAACAGAGCCCTGATAAGTGCCTCTTTAAGGGGGATCAAAAGAATTCACTTCCTACAGGGCAGGGCTTCCTAGAAGAACTTGTGCAGGGCTAGTTGTTCATTCAGAGGCACTCCCCTGCCCTGCATCTGTGAGGCTCAAGGGCCACATGACCTGCCCAGCACTGAGTTACAGTTGCCTTGCAGCCTTGAGGAGGGAAGCTGAACTGGTTTTGCTTCCAGCTCTGGCAGAAAGTGGGCCATGCAGTTGTAGGCAGATGTCATCTACACAGTGTTCCTGAATTGTACAAGAATTCCTGGACCTTGGGACTCTGAGAACACAGCAGGGTCCAGCAAACCAGGGACCCCCATCTGTCTGAGATCACAAGGTGTTTGTAGCTCTAACTGGCAGCTTGAACCTGGGAAAGCAGGGCCTAAAGATAAGGCAGACTAAAGTCTCATACAGTAGCCAGCTTTATTCAGAGCTTCAGACAGTGCATACTCTGGGGACTGAGAGGAGTCACATGTGTAAAGTGCACAACCACAAAGACAAGCTGCACTCAGCTAAAACATGTTTTCCCACAGAGGCAAATGAATAGTAACAGCTGAAGAAAACTCACTCATATCTGCTACACCTGGGAGGAGCACAGAACCATTCCAAGAACAATTCCATATCGTGAAGAAACTGAGGTTACAAGACTCGTGTCTTCTTGGAATTTTCTCACAGCACTCAGAATTCCCATCGCACGACTCCATTGTTCCAACTATGAGGCACAACCAAAAGAATTCAAAGGAGCTCAGACCTCTCTCAGTGTCCTATCCTGAAGAGGTGTTGTGTAGCTCGCCTTTCCCCTCCCTCCACCCTCCCCGCTCACCTCTCCCTTCCCCCATGGATATAGGTGTAACACCCTTCCTGAGCAGACGTGAACAAATATCCAGTTCTGAGAGAAAGGACTTATGATACAGATTAAACAAAGGATACTTCCAAAGTCTAACTCGGTGAACTGAGTTCTATTGGGGTGACTTAGGAAGTGCACAGGCAGCTTGCTTCTGTGCTTTCCCCAACCCCTGCTCCCCCTAGCACTCTCCCTGATAACGGGCTGGGCGCTTCCCAGCTGTAGCTGGTGCCTGTCCTTGGAAAAAGGAGATTAGGGTCCCAAGTTTAAATCATAGAAGAGAGGTCATCAGAGGTCATGGACAGTTATAGCCGGCCATAAAACTAGTCCCTGATAGCCCCATAAAGATAATCCTTAGGTCAGAAGAATCCCCTCTCAGCCTTATGATTCCCCTACCAAATGGTATCATGTCTGAATTATGACTTACCCCACCCGCCTTCCCTCCTCTTCACCCTAAGCATTCAAAGAATCTCTAACTATGCTGTATATATGTGCCAAGCCAGCCAAGCTCATGGTCGCACTCCTATCCTGCACTGTGGGAAGGTTTCCGATCCGAGTCTGACTCAAAAATAAAGACTCTCATGCATGATTGCATCAGACTCGCAGTTCTCGAACTCCCCTGGGTTTCCTGTAGACTCGGGGCATAACACTTACAGGAGTGTGGGTTCGTAGGAGCAGCAGTGATTCAAAGACAGCTGCCTCATAAAACCCAACCCAGCACAGATGATGGTTCACAAACGCTGAAACCTGGAGCATAATGTGCAGGCAGGTAGGGTGGAGAATGTCTCCTCCATACAGCTTAGTTGGTCTGAGTCGCTCCAGTCTGTTAGTATCTTCCTTTTGTAGGCAGCTTTCTTGCTGAGGATGTCTTTCAATAGTCCTCCCTGCTTATGTAAGTCTTGGGAGGAAGGAACTCAGTGAATCTGGTCAGTTTCAGGGACTTCCTGAAGACTTTGAAGTTATTTCCTGTTTTTAAGGAGCTTCCCTGCAGGACAGAATGTTATACACACACACCTCTTAGAAGATCTGAATGGGCTGACCTTTAGAGAAATCACTATACAATAGAGCATAAGAAGTAAAGCAACTGTTAGGAGCCATGACAACAACCCAGATGAAAGACAACAATAACTAATACATTTAGCACAAGGTAGGAAGTAGATGCACCCCAGCTGTACTTTGAAAGTTGAACCAGTGAAATATAACCCAGTGTTGTTTGTTTCTTTGTTTTTGGGCTGTGGTAAATCAGGTCTTTAGGAAAGACTGGAAGTGGACGAGGCTTATGGTGTGTTATCATTTGGTCTTAAACATTCCAGAGGCTATATGATAAAGGCTTGGTCACCAGTCTATGGTACTATTAGGAAATGATGAAATATTTAGGAGGTGGGATACCTAGGAGAAAGTCAGGTCACAGGGGAAGCGTGCCCTGGAAGGTGCCTTTAGGACTATAGCTGCTACAACTCTCTCTCTCTCTCTGTCTCTCTGTCTCTGTCTCTGTCTCTGTCTCTGTCTCTCTCTCTCTCTCTCTCTGTATGTGTGTGTTTATGTGTGTGTATGTGTGCATGCTGGGGGTGTTATGTGGTGCAAGTGTACGTGCTTGCTGTGGGCCCAGCCATCAGTATCAGGTGTTTTCTTCAATTGCTCTCCACTTTTATGTTTTGACACAGGCCTCTTACTGACTTTGTGCTCATTGGTTTGGCAGGGATGATGGACAGTGAGCTTCAGAGCTCTGCCTGTCTGGATTCCCCTTCACTGCCAGCTCTGGACATCTTTTTATGGGTTCTTGGGATCTGAACTCAGATTCTTGTGCTTGTATGGCAAACACTTTACTGACCCAGCCGTCTTCCCAGCTCCACCTCCCTCCCTTTAGCCACCACGGCAAGGTAACTTGCGTCTGCCTCCACCTCACCAGTCTGACCAGATGGCCATGCCTTTGCCTCTCAAATCATGCGATTAGAGGTGTGCACCACCACACTGGACCTTATGCTTTTTAAACATGTACTTTTGGGGATGGGAGAGATTGCCCAGTGGTTAGAGCACTAACTGCTTTTGTGTTGGACCTGAGTTTGGTTCCCAGCTCCACACCTGCCTTTAACTTCAGTTCAGGGGGTGGGGGGAGCTGTTGCCCTCTTCTGGTCTCCATAGGCATTTACACTCACATGCATATACCCCACAGAGACACATATACATGCACAAAAGTAGGAATAAAGTAAATATGAATTCACTATTCCTTGGGGCCTAGGATAAAGTCTCTGGCTAGTGCTTATCCTCAGAGCTCTAGGGCTGATCTGGGGTCGGGGCAGAGGCAGGAAGATCAGAAATTCAAGGTTTGCCTGGGAGAAACCTGGTGGTTAAAATAACAATAAAATAAACTCCACTCTTGCCCAGGATCCAGTTTCTTTTGGCAGCAGAGGCCTGACGAGCTTGCAGGCAGAACGCGATTCTTCCCCAGTTCCCCCCACCCCTTCACCCACACGGGCTGAGTGGGGATTTCCAGGGCTTGTTTAGAGAGAAGCCGGTTATCTTTCTGGGGCAGCTGAGCTTCAGGTGGGCCTGGGCAGAGGGGGGACGGGGATGGGGGTGGGGGCTGCTGCTCTCCGGGGAGTGGTCAGAGGAAGGAGGAGGTCATGCAGTCTTTGGCTGCCCCAGAGCAGCCAGGCTCTGGCCGGCTGGCACCAAAGGGAAGACGAGGCACTTATGACCCAGGTCGGTCGGGCCAGAAATCCGAATGGTGTCAGTGAAGAGGGATAGTGGAGCCGAAACACTACACAGGATGTAGGTCACTGCAGCTGCTCCCCTTCCTACCACAGGGTCCTTCCTCTCCTAGCTCGTCTCCAAGTGGGAGCCCCAGCCCCAGGGCACGTGGATTAAGATGGAGACAGTGCCGGTGATAAGGTGGTCTGTCCTGAAATTTTTATATAGTTACAAACAAAAGAAAGTCATAAACCTAAACAGTCTTCAAATACGTTATGGGAGCCACAGATGGGCCCAGTGGAGCAGGGACGCAGCTGTGAGTTTCAGGTGCTGCCGATAAAACTTTTAGCTTTGGAGTTGGCGGGCGTCAGTGCTCTGCTAATTCCAAAAGGTTTTACCTGACAGTCAGTCCTGAAGGTGGGCAGTGAGGCCAAAGACAACTCCGGGGGGATTTGGCTTTGGATCGGCAGCATTCCAACTCGCTACAAGTATGGAACAGGAATCTCTGAGCTTGCAGAATGCTCTCATATAGACATACCCCCCGCCCCCAGAACATTACATTAATGTGTATATTTATACAAATCAGTCTGCATCCCGCAGGGACAACAGAAAAACTTGTCATTGAGAGGAAGGTGGTACACTGTCATTCAGAGGAGACGGCTCCTCCCCTGCCCACAGGTTTCTCCAGAAGACAGCAGTACATTGTGCAAGCCCTGCAGTTCACCGTGCAGAAATTCCCACTTCCTCCAGAAGACAGGGTTGAACCCTCTCTCCCCACCCCACATGCCTTCCTGCCTGCTCTTTTCTCTAAAGCCTGGGACCCAAGATGTTGTCCAAGCTGGAGGCTGGAGGCTTCAGGGCAGCAGGCCACCGTCCACCAAGCCTGCTCATCTGGGTTGGTTCCTGGTTCTCTGCCCTTTGTTTTCCTGCCCCGCACCCCCCACCCCCCAGCCTCTCACCAACCCCTGCTCCCCAGCTTCCTTCCAGCTTTGCTTGGGGAAATGGTGCTGGCTCTTCCTGCATCTGTCCTAGGGCTTCCTGTAGGGGGGGATGCAGTGTCCAGACCTGGCCTTCACAACACTGCATCTAAATAGACAGGGGGAGGGGCCACTGTCCAGGCCAGGCCTGTCAGAGTCACCATGGCAGGCACTGGGGCTGGGGCACAGAGCTGGGATGGAAAGGAGCTATAAAGATCTGCATTGTCTTAAGAGCAGCTTTGGGGATCTGGGGTCCAAAGAGCCCACCCCCCCCTTCCTGACTGCTTTCAGTTAGATACAGTGTACAGGAAACAACTATTTGAGCTGAGTTTCTGCCCTGACCACCACGGACCAAAACAAAATGGAGCCATTCGCATCAAATGCCACGTATCCAAACAGGTGTCCCCCGAGGGCCAGAGGGAAGGCCGCAGTCTCTGTTGAGGGATTCTAAGCCATTCAAGCCGGCACGGTAAGGCTGATCTTTCCATGTTCTGCGGTTGTGACTGCATGAGCCCCTGGGCCCGTGGCTTTGAGGATGACAGCATCTTCTCAGAGAGCAGCTTTCCACGGAGGACAGGAATGTGAGGCGGCACTGACAGTCTTGGGACTCTCTGGACCTGGCGCCTTAGCAGAGGAGAGCTAGTGGTGGTCTCCTGCCCTGCCCTCCATGAGTCTTAAGTGTAGAAGAGAAACGGCAGCCGTCCGTTTTCAGGGGTTCAATGACAGACAATGACAATGACAGTTCAATGACAGTTCAATGACAGATAAGACCCGACAGCCAGTGGGAAGAACAGAACAAATCAAGACACGGTATTAGCAAGGGTGTGTTCGTGTGTGTCAGTGTGTATGTCTCTGTGTGTAATATGTATATTTGTGTGTATGTGTGTCTCTTTGTTTCTTACTCTGTGTGTGTGTGTGTCTATCTGTCTGTCTGTCTGTCTCCTGGTAGAGAAGATGCACAGGTCAACCTCTTCAGTGGGAGGCATGACAGCCAGGACGGTTAGGGACAGCATTTCTGCTGAGGAATAGCAAGGGCGATCGCAGAGGCCCCATCACGGATGCTCTGGGAGATGTGGGGTGGAGAGATCGGGCCAGCAACCCAGGTGGGATGACATCTTCGAGCTGAGCCTAGGAGGGTCCCTGGTCTGTCCACTCAGCGGGGTGATGTAGTGTCTCTGCTTCCACCTCATTTCACCTCTGCCTGCACATCTGCCCAGCTGTTCTCTGTGGTTGCTAGGCTAGGGAAGACGTGCCTGGCTGCCACAGACCATCGGCAGCCCCTGCAGCTGGAACTTCAAAGTTAAGCTCAAGGGCAACACTCTATTATGGTTTGCCAGGAACAAAAGAAGAAAAAGAAAGAAAGAAAGAAAGAAAGAAAGAAAGAAAGAAAGAAAGAAAGAAAGAAGCCAGAACCATGGTTCAAATGACTGCATTTCACTCCACAGGCAGCCCAGGATCCACCATGGTCAACTTCAACCTGCTTTCCAGCTCATCCGCCTGAAAGGTGGCCTGGGTCCTGCTGCACAGCCCTGCTCCACACCTGTGAACCATCATCTGCATTTCAGCAAATCCCTAGCGAGTGGCCAGATCTGCTGTAGGAAACAAGACAGTCCCAGGAAGGCATTCTCTCTGTAAATCCCAGGCACCAAGGATAATCAGACGGTGGCTAAAGTTGGAGATAAGATCACAGCTGTCACTTGTCACTCAGGAGGGGGTGGCCTGTGTTCTGTGGGGCTTTCCTCTGTGCTTAGAGAAAGTTAGGAGGTTGTCTCCTTCAACATCCTCTGTGGGATGGCAGTGCTAGGTAGGTAAGGCCTCTCAGACCGTGGGGAAGGATCAGGTCTGTGCACAGAGAGAGTCTAGGCCTGCCCTAAGAGTTTGCCTGCTCTGTGCCTTCTCGAGGCTGCCCTCTGCTCCCATATGCTAACATCCCAGCCCTGACATTTTCGTTCCAGAGTAGAAAGTGGGTAGAGTGTAGGGGGCACATTTCCCAGAGGCTCTGGGAAGCCTTTGGGAAACCCCCTCTCCCACAGCCTCCTGTACAGCTCACTGGCTGTCCCTCGAGGTTTCATTTGTGAGGTTTATTTATTTTTGTTGTATGTTTGCCTGCATATATGTCTGTGCATCATGAACATACCTGGTACCTGTGGAAGTCAGAAGAGGGCATCGGATCTCCTGGAACTAGAGTTACAGATGGCTGTGAGCCACAATGTGGGTGCTGGGAACCAAACCCAGGCTTTCTGCAAGAGCAGCCAGTGCTCTTAACCACTGAGCCATCTTTCCAGCCCCTGTCCCTGGTTTTAGAGAATTGGGCAATCATGTTTCAGCTCGGACATTTGCTTTCCCTACCCTCCAGTCAGGTAAGGCAGGAGACAGGGAAGCCAGGGTCCCGGAATGGGGAAATTGCAGGTCATAGGAGGGGGGCAAGATTTTATCTTTTTCTTCTTATCAGCTCCTAGCATTCCTGGGGCAACGCAGGCTGCAGCCTTTGCATCAAAGCAGAGCCATTATGGCCCAGGAGGTGCAGGAATTTTCCCGTGGTAGAACTGCTTGCCAGGTGTTCTCGACCCTGACTAGGAGAGCAGGAGAAGGCTACATACCCCAGTCAATTGGCCTACACCTTAGGGGGACAGCTGTCTGAATGCACAAGGGCACAGCTCTCAACAGAGCCAGCCACCTCTTCCATCAGGGAACCTGATGGGGTTCGAATTGGAATGTCCCCTTCAGCCGGAGCTGTGGGCCTGGAAGAGCTGGGAAGAGAAACATGGCTGCCACTTTCCACGACTGGCACCGTGGCTGGTGTCAGATTGTGTGTTGTAAGGCCCAATGTGCCATGGCTCACGCACACTGTAGCATACACAGCCCCAGCTCAATCACAGCCTGTATTCCTTCAGTATTCCTGTTGCCAGCTGTTAGTGCTTAGAGGGACACTGACGGTGCCTCTATGGTAGGATGGCTTGCATGGCTCATCATGCATGGCATGGTGATGAACAGCTCGTCACCTTACTGAATACGTTTATTGCAAGCTTCCAGGACCTGTGCTTCTGACAAAAATTCTGTCATTACCCAAACTCTGCCCAGGGTCCCCTTAACTATTTCAATGAGGCCTGCAGCTTTGGGAGCCACGTCTGTTGTCTGGATTTAGCATGCCTCTTGCTGAAGTCAGTCTGAACAGGGATTTCCACCCTTAGTAGCATGTCTCCCAACTCCTTGGGTCTGATTACCCCCTCATGTTCATCATAATTCAGCATGAACTCTGGTAGCATATATCTCAATCCCTCTTGCCCTGAAGGTTTCTTCTTAGTAACTTCCCATCATGGGCTTTGGCCCAGTTATCCTGAAACATGGCATCTTGGCAATGGGATAAATAACAGAAGCAGGGGGGTTGGAGGAGGGAGAGGGGAAGGGGAGGGAGGAGGGGCTGGGGGAGGGAGAGGGGTTGGGGGAGGGGGAGGAGAGGAGGCAGAGAAGGAGGAGGAGGAAGAAAAGACCTGGCTAACGGAATTGCTTCTTGTAGTAATTTGTGTCAATTTCCCCTAATTCAGAGTACTTGGTGAGAGACTCTTAACTCATTACAGAAGAGATTCTTTTGAACCATGAGGGTTTTCTAGAAGTCACATGGCAATTTCACTTTCACATATTAAAACTGAAGCTTTTGCATTCAGCATTTTCAAAAGCTTCCTGGCGTAGAGACAGCCAGCAGGCCTTCTGTGGGCTGGCTCCCAGGCCTAGGCGAGGTGTCACCACCCTGTGGAAGGAAAGCCAACGGCAAACTACAGGCTTGGGCTTAGACCTGAAGCCATCTAAAAGGAAAAAAAAAAAAGGCTCATAGAGCCACAGGGAATAACTGATATCTGTCAGTGGCTCTGTTCTCTTGTGGCTTGGGGGTGCAGGCAGCAGGCAGAGCCTAGTGAGAATGTGAACCCAGCCAGGGGGACCCAGTCCCCTCCACACACTGGCCTCCCTGGTTCCTGGGGCTCTGTTAGATGGAGACCAAACCCATCCCCAGAAAGAGCCCGAAGCAGGAATCACCACAGTGGCACATCTGTGAAACTCTGAGCCCCACACAGAAGTCAGGGATGCAGCTCCTGTGGCTACAGCCCCTGGCTGCCATGGAAGTGGTTTCAGATTTTTTATTTCCTGGGTTCAGAGAAGACCCAGTGTATAGGGTATAGGGCCTGGCACAGCATGCTGTGTGTGTCTTTGGGTATGTGTATGTGTGTATGTCTTTGTATCTCTGTGTGTCAGTATGTGTCTTTGTGTGTGTGTGTGTGTGTGTGTGTGTGTGTATGTGTCTATGTGTGTGTGTATCTGTCTGTGTGTCTGTATGTGTCTGTCTTTGTGTGCACAGATATTTTTGCAGACACCAGGAAGTTTCAGAACCCAGCCTTCCTCTTGCTGTGACTCAGCAGCACTTTCTTCTCACCGAGCAGGGGGCAGGTGAACAGCAGAGAAAAGCACCTTCTCTGGTCCAGGCCGCCCTGCCGCTCAGCCTTATTGCTCTCCCCCAGTTCAGTCCACTCAACTGCTTGCAGTGTTTCCAGAACTGTTTGGCTCCCAGGGCCACCGTGCATCCCACACATAAGCAGAACAGACTTCTGTCACCTACCATTTTGTAATGCTGCTGTGGATCTAACCCCAAGCCAAGACTGTGCTCTAGAGAGACGCTCATAGACCAGCACAGGGACATCTGTCTGGGACACACTGACAGCTTACCGATTCCTCTCCACTGCAAAGTGTGGACTGCAGCCTGCCAAGACTGTCTGCAGTCCTGTTGGAGGGTCAGGAGACACAGTGGCTTATTGTCAAGTGGAGTGTCTGGTTCACAGGAAACTCAAGGAGCTGAACCACCCATCCCTCCTCTTCCCTCGTTGTCTTCCTGATCCTCCAGTGATAGCCACAAATGTCACCTGTACATTAAACAAATCAGCAGATGCCCCCTGTCCACAGCAGGACTAAGGACATTGTCTGCATGAACAGGCATTTTGCCTGGAAGTCACAGACCAGATGTCCTCTCTGCCATCTAAATTTCAAAAAGTGGGTCTGTGTGTGTGTGTGTGTGTGTGTGTGTGTGTGGAATTGCAGCATCAAGGCTTGGAAGCAGGCCCTGGCTGATGTGCCATCTGTCACTCAGGCCCTGGCTGATGTGCTATCTGTCACTCACCTGTACTGTGTCCTCACCTTCTCTCATTCTCACATTCCTCATCTGTCCAACGGCCATGAGGGCAGCGACTCCAGCACACTGGCCGAGGAGGGGTTAAATGAGATACTGCAAACAAAGTGTTTCTTTCTATAGATAGCACTCGCAGGAATAAGCAAGTGGAGACTGTGACAGATCACTCCCAGAACGGGACCCTTCACTTGTCCTCTCAAGGGAACAAATCTGAAGCTACTGTCTCTCCAGCCTCAATCTGTTCCCTGCTTCCCGGCTGGATCTTTCTCTTGAAGAGACCTTGTTGTTGGTCTTTGAGGAAGCCAGCCCACCACTCAGCTGCCAGCTCCTCCATATGTCCCTGTCTGTGCGAGTGTGGTCCTCACTGGCCAGCCCAAGGATGAGCTGGGGTGCCATGTGGTCACATGGGGTCATAGGCCAGATGTGGAAACATGGGTTCTGACAAGCTTGGGGCCTTGAGATCTATTATGCCCAGGGATGTAGGCCGTCGTCAGGCGAGCCTTCTGCCCTCTCTCTGCTTGGTCAGAGCCACGGGACCAAAGCTGTCCCCAGAGCTGATTTGAGAACCTAGTAACCAGCTGTGGTGGTTACCTCCTAAAGACCAATCCCAACATGCCTAAGCCAGGGTTTCTCAGCCTGTGGGCTGCGGCCCCCTTGGGCTGAGTGACCCTTTCACAGCAGTCACCTAAGGCCATCAAAAATACAAATATTTACATTATAATTTGTAACTAGCATAATTACAGTTATGAAGTAGTAAGAACATGATTTATGGTTGAGGTTCACCACAGCATGAGGTATTAAAGGGTCACAGCATGAGGAAGGCTGAGAAGCACTGTTGTAAATACTGGCTCAGCTTGCTTCTGCTGCACAGGTCTCGTAGCACCAGGCATTGGTAAATACCAAAGCCTCGGCCAGTCTCCTGAGCTGGGTAAGGCCTCCGTCCCATGCATTCACTGGCTCAGACCTTGTAGAGGGACACTCAGAGATGAGGCTAGCTCTCAGAAGGCCATGGCTAAGTGAGGCTGCCTTCAAGGGCATCTCCTCTCTCACTGGGAAGTTACAGATGTGCTGGGGATGGGGTGGGGTCTTGGTGTTTGCTGTCCCATGGGTCACCACGGTCCCATGTCACTTGATCACGGGAACCGTTTTCACATGAACACTCTGTACATGTTACAGAAGACGTAAATACTTGAGAGCCCAGTCACCAAGTACATATTCCCTGTTCAGACCAAGCCAGCAGCACGCGTGGGTCTCTCCTTCCCTGTCTGGAAGAGAAGCCCTGAAGATGTTTATCATGCTCAGAGCTTAGAGCGGCTCTATGTCTGTCATGACTCTTTGGGCACAGCAGTTAGTAAGACTTTGAGGCACCCTCAAGTACAAAACCTCTTCCACAGCACCATGATAACCCTGACCATCCTCAAACCTACTTCCTACACCCCAGCAGTGCAAGGCTGAAGCTGTCAAGGACACCAGTCCCAGCTGCTCAGACATCCAAGGTTATCTCTGCCTCCAGGGAGAGCCTGCTGGGGCGCAGTCCGTTGAGACAGGCCGGATGGTTACTCAGGGAGGCCTTGGAGTCCTGCTGGATTTGTGGCAGCCCTCTGACTCCCACAGTGGTCTCTTTCTGAGGCTGTGACAGTACCCAGTGTGCCAGGTAGCAAAGCAGGAACACCTTCTCTGTCATCCTCGTAGCAGCTCCCGCTGAAGAAGGCAGTTAGCTGACCAGGCAGGGAGGGTTACCTCAGCGTCCTGCCTGGGGTGGGACTAAGTCACGGCTGTCCTTATCAAAACCACCAGAACTTGAGTACAAAAGTCATTTCTTGGTATCCATCTTACCAGTGAGTTTATATCCTTATTTATTTTAGGACTGTGTTCTTTGTGAATACAGCCCAGTGGGAACCACCCCCCCCCAACCACGGGGTGGGGCCTGGGTGTTGCCCAGGCCTCTCTTTCTGTCCCTTGTTGTGTTAGGACTAGCACAGTATGCTGAACACTGGGACCATAAAGTGTCCATTCTCTGTGAGCTCTGCTCTGCCAGGAATGTACATGAACATTATCAGGAATCAATGTTACAGGAGTCGTGACTGTAAGAAATCACTAACACTTAGGACACTTTCCAAGTGTGTGAGGCGTGGTACTCAGTACCACGTAACTAGTACCTCATTGTTCCTCCTCACGTGCTGCCTCCAGAGCCTTCTTGCTCCTTCTGGTTCTCCGGGTTAGTCCATCCTCAGGTCACTCATTTTCTGCCTGGGGCAAGCAAAGGCCAGGAGTTGAGGACGCCACTCTGAACTTGGGGAGCCAAATCAGTCAACTTCCGGCACTCAGACCCGTCTGGTTTCTCACCTCCTGGCTTCTGGGTCTCAGCCTGCCAGCCACACCTGAGACTTTGCCAGGAGATCTTCAGGTCTGTGTGTTACAAGTGATGGTCACACATGGCTGCGAGCCCAAGTCACTATTGGGGGGTCTGGCGATGCGTAATAACGTCTCATTCCACGAGTAATGGAGCTGTGGGCGCTCTCCCAGACCGCCCAGCTCTGCTATCTTCAGTTCCTTCCCACCCTGTGGTTTTTAGTCTCTGAACTGTGTTTCCTCTTAGCCCCGTAGCTCAGGTTTGGAAGTCAACACTAGCTTTTATCAACTGAGTAAGGCAGGGGACAAGAGTATTTTGGTTTTTTTAACTTGAGTTTGACAACATTTTCCTACAGATCTTAATCTGAGGGTAGGAGCCGTGAGGTCACCAAGCCCTGACACACTGATTTCACACTTACTTAAGAGTACCCATGGCTGAAGACGGGGCTCAGTGGTTAAAAACATTTACTTCTTTGACCTGCATTAAGGACCTAGCACCCATGTCTGGCAGCTCACAACTGCCTGTAACTAGATCTGGCACCCTTTCCTGCACATGAGTGCTATACATTCATGCGACCCACATATACAAAACTACAAATAATAAATATTGAAAAAATAGTAAAATTCTTAATTTCTTCCCTAGTCTTGGAAAAACAAATGGGTCCGCCTAACCTCAAGGATGAGTTAGGAATAAGAAAGGCTTAGTCAGGATTAGAAGGAGTAGGGGGTGTGGCTTGGTAAGAGGAAGTGTGTCACTGGTGGGTGGGCTTTGAGGTTTAAAAAGCCCACGTCTCTCTTGGCCAGCAGTCAAGATGTAAGCACCATCTTCCCGCCATGGTGATAGTGGGCTAACCCCTGAGACTGTAAGCCAGCCCCAGTTAACTGCTTTCCTCTCTGAGTTGCCTTGGTCATGGTGTCTCTTCACAGCAGTTGAAGGCAACTGCGCCAAGACTCCCCTACTTTGTAGTTTCTGCTTCCTTTGGTTTTGTGTGTGTTCTAGGATTGAACTCTGCCCTGTGCTTTCAATGAAAGCGCCTTTCCAGCTGACCATTTCCCATTCTTTGTTTTGTTTTGTTTGAGGCAGAGTATTGGTACCATAATCTAGCCTCAAACTTGCTTCATAGTTGAGGGTGACCTTGAACTTCTGATTTTCTTGTCTCTACCTTCCCAGTGCTGGGGTCACACCATGCTGGTTTCTGTGGTCCTGGGGGTTGAGCCCAGAGGTTGTGCTTGCTGGCACACATGACCAATGAGCCATGTCTACAGCTCAGGGCCTTTCTCGGGAGCCTGTTGTAGCTGTCAATGGCCTTTGGACAGTCCTTTGGGGCCTCATTTCTCCCCCCATCCTTGCTCTCCCATCACAGAGGCTCTCTGCCATTACCTCAGCGCTATCTCACATTTGTCCTGAGAAGCACTTGTGCTGTGTGTTCCTGGTATAGACTGGTGTGCCCCACCCTGCCCCTTCCATTCTCAGCAAGTGCTTCCTGAAAGCCTGTTGTGGTTGGCTGGCTTGTTTAATTAGCCTCTGCTACCTTCTGCTGAAGGAATGCTCCTTCATTTCCAGAAACCGACCATTTGCCGTCTCTCTCTCTCTCTCTCTCTCTCTCTCTCTCTCTCTCTCTCTCTCTCTCTCTCTCTCTCTCTNCTCTCTCTCTCTCTCTCTCTCTCTCTCTCTCTCTCTCTCTCTCTCTCTCTCTCTATCTCTGTCTCTCTGTTTCTCTCACCTAAACACTGGACCTTGCTTCACAGCCTAGCAGGCCAGGAACTCAGTAGTCCCCTGCCTGGTCTCCTGAATGTCAGCATGACAGATGTGCCCACACACTAGACCCAGAGACCCTTCAGTTCTCTTTTGTTTCATTTTGGTTTTGTTACTTTGAGACTGTGCCTCACTGTGTACTGTTTGTCCTGGAATTTGCTATAGACCAGGCTAGCCTTCCAATGTCTGGTAGTAAAGGCCTGTACCACTACACCCAGCCAGAACTCATCTTGAATGATTTGCCTACTCTGGTACTCCAAGACTCTCCTCCTTACCATCCCTCTTAGGGTGTGGCTCAAGGAAAGCCCAGCTCACCTCATCAAGACCTTTGCCCCACCATGGTGAGGGACCTCTTCCCTCCTTGTTGTCCAGAGCCCTGACTCTGTCATCCCGAGTCTTGAGCAAACTCTATCCTTTTCCTTACCTGTCCTTCCAAGAACCCTAGGCTTGTAAACCCCAGAGTCATCAGACTTCCACCTGTAATTCTGGTCCAGCCTGGGTTAGGGGAGGCTGACCCACAGTGACAAATCAATTCAGAGTTCCCTGATCTACTCACCAGAGAGAAGTACGTTCCGGGGTGGACAGTTCAGGTCCACGGTGGCTCTGCCCTGCGTGGTGGTTAGGTGACCAAGGTTCCTTCAAGCCAGGGCTCCATCATTTCTCAGGCCCTGAGCCACTGGACGGGGAGAGGAGCTTGAAGGAGGTTTGCTGCGGTCTCCAAGGCTTTCGTGCTCCACTGTCGATGGCCACCTCTCACAGCAATAGTCTGGGAAAAGCTCTTGCTCATCACGAAGTGGGAACCAGGGCTGAGAAGATGGCTCACAGGTAAGCGCTCTTCCAGAGGAACCAGGTTCAATTCCCAGCACCTATATGGTGGCTCACACCCATTGGCCATCACACCCTCTTCAGTTCTAGAGGATCTGATGCTCTCTTCTGGACTCTACGGGCACCAGGCATACAAGCGGTGCACAGACAGACCTTCAAGCAAAACGCTCGTGCACATAAAATAAAATTAAAAAAATAATAACGTTTAAAAAGTGGAGAACTAAAGCCATTGCTCTACCCTCCTGCCTTTCTTTGTCCCATGTCACCTTATTGCCTTCCTATTGTCCCATACACCTCCTGCCAGGAGACAGCCACCTACAGTCCATAAGGTGCTGGTAGTGGAATCGGCCAGCAACAATATTCTATGCTCTTAGAAACACACTACGCCCAGTGCTGGTCCGCATTAGCCTTCCTGGAGTTCCTGTTTGTTTTAAAGCTTATTGTCTGTGCTGTTGTTCATTATCTCCAGGGCTTGCTGATGGGTGCCAGCTCCAGGAGAAATGGAAACAAACATTAACATCTTCCTTCAGCACGAGCCACTTCAACGCTTCCAGCTCAGACTCAGCTGGCAATGCTAATCCTTAGGGAGCTTGTCTGGATCCCATCCAGGCACATTGGCCATAATGACACCATTCCCAGGAAACAGAAGCAGGCTCCAGATCATAGCCCCTACCCCAGATGAGGCTGGTCCCATCTGCCTGTCAAGGAACAAGAGAAGGCAGGATTACAGTGACCATTGGACATTTGTACAGGGTCACCTGGAATAGTGGAACCTTTGGTCCCAGAGGGGAAGAAGGAACTGCAGGTGGCACCTTCAGAAGCTGTGTGAGGCTAGGCACCTGCCCTGTAATGAGTGCACACCCACCCATTTCTGTCAATGTGGGTTTTTATTTCTCTTCCTATTTTAAGTATCACCTAAGGGTTTGTCTGTCTGCATGCCTATCTATCTGTCTGCCTGTCTGTCTCTCAGTCTCTCTCTGTCACTCTCTCTGTGTATGTGTGTGTGTCTCTATCCCCCTCTCTGTCTCTTTCTCTCTGTCTTGCCCTCCCTCCCTTCCTCTCTCCTTCCTTCTCTTTCCTTTCTATCCCAGGAAATCCACCCTGACCCTGTCCATGGCCTTCCGTCATTACTTTTGATTTGGATCCCTTGAATAAAAGTCTCTCACCTCAGATTTCCCCTCAAGCTACAGGTGGGCAAAGATGACAAGAAGCCCCCATGAGATTACCCAACAGTACACCAGACACTGTTTGTACAAAACAGAACAGAACTTGATGGTCACTCTGGGCTTCACATACTCCTAGGAAGGTGATGTGGCTGGACCTTGATCTGCTGTGTGCTTGTCCCATGGACTAGTCAAAAGTACAGGAGACATCTTTGTTCCTTATGGATTGACTGCCTCTGGCATTAATGGCTCTTTGTTATTTCCTTGCATCTCCATTACTCCTGTCACATCGTCCCAGCTCAGACCACAGTGATCACAGACCCCAGCTTGGTTTTACATCCTTATCCTCTCCAGTCGGGTTTCATCAGACCCTGGGACAATGGCTTCCTGAGAAACTATTTCTAGAGAACAACAGCAGCTTTCTCCCTGAAGTATGTCGGAGCCTCACAGTGAGGATTGCTAAGGGGAGGGAACTGGGGCGGCCTGGGCCTGGAGCTGTGGGACAGTCATCTGATGGCCTGTGTGGCAGAGGAGAGCTGGCAACCATGTGAAACACTGTGCTCATGGTGGCCTCATGGAGTGCACATGGCGCCCGGAGCTCCAGGACAGCACTGGTGCTCCTTCAACCCAGAGGATGGGGAAAGGGACAGTTACTTCCAGAGGCTTTTGAAATCTCCTCGATTTAACAACAAAGCCTTTGACAACCTTCCCCCCATCGGGCTCCCAGTATGAACTGGTGGTCCATTCACTTGTGGATTCCTCTTGCCACGCCCTTAGGCTCGCTGTCCCTCTTGGTTTCTGGGTTAGTCCTCTTGGTTTTACCATGGGCTCCGAGAGCATCCCAGAATGAAGCTTTTGTGCTTTGCAGTCTTTGGGTCACAGAATTAGTTGGGTGTTGTTGTTTTGTTTTGTTTTATCTCTGGTATAAAATACTCACGACATAATCAACATAAGGAAGGAAGAGCTATCTTGGCCAGTGGTTTCAGTGTTTTCATTGGTTTTAGGACTGTAAGGAAGGAGCATTGTGACAGAAGAGCGTCCTGGAGCAAAGTTCACCTTGTACCAGCCAGGAGGCGCTTCAGTAGGCGCTGGAGACCAGAGGCCTCCTTTGAAGGCACAGAACTTACTCTACTCCAGGGGTTCACCTCCCAGTTCACATCATCTCCTGGAAATGCTACCAGATTGTGACCTGCCACAGACCCATCTTTGATTAAGTCAGTTCCATCAGCTCTGAATGACCAGATCTACTAGCCAGGGCCCACGGCTTCAACACATGAGCCTTTTAGGGGTTATAACAGGAATGGATTTCCTTTTTCTCTTCCCAGGGAATCCACTTTGACCATAAAGCCAGGCTTTCCAGTGACCCCTGGGCGCCTGCTCTGGCAAGCCACACAGTACTAGATCCAACCGTTAGGCCCACAGAATCTTGCTCTTTTGTGGAACATACATACGAGCAAAAGGCTACCTACCCAGAAACCACTCATCAGTACCCCTAAACCTTCTTCAGAGTCCTCCTGGATTGCCCAATAGATTCACCCCATGAAGGCCTGCTTTCTGCAGCTGCCCTGACGCCTGTCCCTTATGGGCCTGGGGTAGCTCGGAGATTTCCTCTGACTATGAATGAATTTTAACAAACAAGAGGTTTTATTAAATACTTTCCAGGAGCCATGGACATGGTCCATACTGGAGACTCAAGCTCAGAGCATGTCACCGACTAACATTAGATGCTTATAAAGACAAAACTCATAAGGCTACAGACTTCTGCTTTCATGCCGTCAGACGCAAGCACACCCTGTACACTTGTTTACAGTTTGTTATCTCACATGAACAACAGCATTCCAGGAAGTCGTCTGTCCTTGGGCAAATGGGGCTTAGAGGTTGTTGTTTTATAGAGCTCTTAAGCCCGGCAATTTTTTGGATAGTTTTTAGAACTTTATTTCAACGTAACTATATACTTAAGAAATATATTCATATTGGTTAATAGAATGAAATTATGTTTAACTTATCTTACATAATCTTGACCAGAAACTTGGTACAGGGTTTACAATTTAAACACACACACCCCAAAATAACAAAAAACAAACTGCAATGTTTCATTTCTACCCATTACAAATGTATAAAAATTCCTCCATCAAATGCTGCTGACGGCAGCAGAACCTTGAGGAAAATATCTTTGGTTTGCCTCAGAAAGTAACACATATTGCACTGTAAAGGTTTATAAAATTGGTGCAAAACATTGTTGTAATGTCACAGTCCCAGTTTTAAGAGTTCAGTAACTAAAGGGAGCCCATGGGATATACACAGAACTGCAGAAGCTATCCCACTTAGCCAGCAGTACACAGACTGTAAACATACACAATCAGGGCATTCTGAACTAAGACTGTCAGCTCATGTGCTTAGCCATCAGGAAACCCTAGACACACCTTGGTTTGTTTCTTCAGCATTTCAGCTTGCAGGTAACAGCGTGCCGACAGGCAAACCCTTCCTTCATGTCCACATTCAGAGTGAGCATGAGGTGAGCCTGGGTTTACTTTGCATTACTCTACATCTGAAGTAGCCCATGTCAGGACTTTAAAGATTAAATCTAAACAAGCAAACTGACCCTTGGAAGACTAGAGAAAGACAGCCTGACGAAATTGTAAAAACCCTCATCAAAGCAGTGTAGACTTTTATGATTTACACCTCAGTTTAAAAAAAAAAAATCCCCAAAATAAAAATGCAGCTCTGAAAAAGAAAATATAACTTAAGATATCTTGAAAAGACAAGGTGACTACAGGTTCAAAGATAATAAAGATACATTTCTCTAAATAAGCCCAGTAATTTAAACATACGGTTAGCCATAATACTCTCACTGTTTCCAACCCGCTCGCTGGCTTTATTTATTGGATAGATTTTTAGATCTATTGACTCTTGACTTCTCAAATGGAATATTTTAGTTAAGTTACACTTGATTTGGTTGTTTTTATGCATTTAGTTTTTCCAGTCTGGGATTCCCCCCCCAATCTCTCTTCTTCCTCCTGCTTTCTTTGAAGATACACAACTCTTTGAAGCAGTTACTCTCAGTTTATCAGCTAGATAAAGATGCCAAAGATGTGCAAACTGTAAATAGAAACTAGGCATTTGGGTCCCCTGGCCTCCAGCTCTTTGTCACCTCTTTTCCACATCTCTCTGTTACATTAAGCCAGTAGGTTTCTCACAGCCTCCAGTTCTTCATGGAGAGCCCCAGATATCTTGCAGCCTTGTGTACTGTATCAAGAGCCCCCAGATATCTTGTTAGACAAAGGCAACCTGTTGTGAGACTTCCTGAGTCTTTTTTAAAAAAAGATTTATATGTAAGTACATTGTAGCTGTCTTCAGACACACCAGAAGAGGGCATGAGATCTCATTACAGATGGTTGTGAGCCACCATGTGGTTGCTGGAATTTGAACTCATGGCCTCTGGAAGAGCAGTCGGTACTCTTACCCACTGAGCCATCTCTCCAGTCCTGTGTCTTTCTTGTTTGGAGGCACTACAACAGTCAAACCGCTTTGTGGGAAAGCCAACATCCACAGTTGCTTTTCCAGCACAGGATTCTTGTTTCGAGCAGTGTTTACTTACTAGTAATTCATTGTGTATGTCACAAAGCTCAAGTCTCAAGTGTAGTCAATGACTGTGGGAGCAGACTGGTTACTCATGTACAAGTCAGAAAAAACTGTTGTGTCCTGAGAGAAATGCAATCCAGGTCCCTGGAGTTTCAGGGGCAAGGGCAGAAATCCTGAGAGAACCTCTGACCACAGGTTGGTGACAGGTTCTTCCATAGCCTTTCTGCCTTGGATATTAGGCCTCTATTCTCCCCTAGCCCCTACCTCTCTCTAACTAGGAATATGCAGCACTATCTGGATGGGTCTTTCCTCAACCACCGTTTGATCATATCTCAAGTGATTTAATCCCTTGCTGTGCCCTCAAAAGAAATCTGTGTCTGTCTGTCTGTCTGTCTGTCTGTCTGTCTGTCTGTCTGTCTATTTCTGTTTCTGTTTCTCTCTGTGTTTTTGAGATAGGGTCTCTCTATGTAGTCCTGACTGCCTCAGACTCACAGAGATCCTCCTGCCTCTGCTTCTGAGTGCTGGGATTAAAGACATGAGCTACTACATTTGTTAGGCTTTCAGAAAACAACCTTAGTTGAAGGTGGTATCATAGGGTGAGGACTCTGATGGCACACATATGGTCTCTTTACTCTAGGTCCTGTATTGGGATCTGAGCAGCTATCTGCAGCAGGACTACAGTCTAAAGGAAGGGAGAGCTTGCTTCAGGGCACAGTGCAGGGTTTTGGTCCATGGTGGCGGGAGGATGCCATGAAGGAGAGCAGTTAACACGTGGGCCAGAAACAGAATAGGTCTGCTCCTGCTGCTGTCTACTCTTTCACGTTGCGTTCCTTCTGAGCTCCTGGTCTTTGGGGATCATACCACCTGTACTGAGAACAGATCTCCCGGTGCCTAGTTAATTCTCGCTCTGGAACTGGCCTCTCACACTCAGAAATGGCTAAACTATTCACACCACTCCACCCCGAGTTCTTCCCTTCCCACAAGACCCAGTATTGGCTTCCTGTTGTCACAGTAACACATTTCACAAACTTGATGGGATTAAAACTAAATGTATTTCTGTCAGAGTTCTGGAGGCCAGGAATCTTGAGGTTGGTTTGAGTGGACCAAACCAAGATGCTGCCAGGATGCTCCTTCTGGAGTCCCTGGGAGAGAGTTGTTGGCTTCTCAGGGTGGGCTGCACTCCCTTGCTTGAATTTCCTTGTTCCTTTGTTTCTGCCCATCGCTGTGATCTCTGCCTTTGAGGCTGAATTTCCTTCTCTTTTGCTCTAGACAGATCCTTTCCTTCTTCCCTTATGATGTGTATGTGTGTTCCAGTCCCATTATATGTGTTTGTGTGTGTGTGCATGTATGTGAGCATGTGTGCCTAAGCATGTGTGTGAACATGTGTGTGCACATATGTGAGTATGAACATTTGTGTGACTGTGTGCTTGTATGAACATATGTATGAGTGTGTGAGCACATGAGTGTGTGTGCATGTGTAAGTGTGAGCATGTGTGTGAGTATTGTGAATATGTGTGTGCATGTGTGAACATGTATGTGAGAGTGTGCATATGTGAATGTGTGAGCATAAGTGCATGAGTGTGTGCACGAATGATATACATGCATGCATGCATGTGTGTGTGTGTGTGTGTGCGTGTGTGTTTTATTGAATTTTGCATCACAGTAACAAAAATCCTGACAGAGGGGCTGGAGACATGGCTCTGGGTGTTCTTCCAGAGAACCTGGGTCTGGGTCACAGGCCAGCTCACAGCTGCCTGTGAGGGACTAGACTCCTGCTTCTGGCTTCTGTAGACATTAGGCACTTGTATGGTGCACAGACAGACATGCAAGTTACACCCATACACATAAAATGATGATACTGATGAAAAAGAAGGAGGAGGAGGAGAAAACTGACAGAAAGAATGGAGGGAGGCGTTGCGGATAGCTCTAGGACTAATTGTATTTGATGTTAATTCTGTTCTCCTGTGAGGGGATTTGAACAAGGAATGAGTCAACACTCAGATGATTTCCTGTAGACCTTCTTCCCACCTTAATTTATAAATAAAGGCTCGAGCCAGTGACTGGGGAGAGAGAGAGGAAGGGAAGGTGGAGCTGAGAGTTGGGAGAGAGAGAGGACGGAGGAGGAGATGGAAGAAAAGAGAAGCAGAAGCACGTGGCCTGGAGAAACCGCAAGCTGTAAGGGGTCTCATAGATGGGGAAGATGGCAGTGGAGGGGTAGATCTGCCCAATCTAGGCGCACAGCATGTGTTCATATTAGGTGAGTTGTGTTTTCATTGCCGGGGCCTGTTTGGTTGGAGATTTACGGCAACAGGGAGGAGGTTTATTTTGCCTCATGGTTCCAGTTCCTCATGATGGTAAAGACAAGACAGAGTTCCTGGCAGTGGCTGAGGCTCCCCACATCACAGGGGACCAGTGAGTAGAGTGGTTAGGACCAAGGACTAGGCAACAGCATTCAGTGTCCCACACCTAGCTACCCACCTAGCAACTGCCTATCAACTAAGCCTGTCTCCTTAAAGTTCCAAAGCCTTAAAGACAGCACCACTGGTGGCAGCATAGGGAACTAGTGTTCAAAGCACAAGGCTGTGGGGACAGTTCAGGCCTAACCCGTGACACTGTAGTTACACTGAAGAGTTGTTGGATAATCCAAGATAGCCTCTCATTTCATTTACTCACACCATCAAAACCTAGTCACTACATAGGTCTTTGTGTCCTTGGAGACCAGTATTCGGCACAACCACACCCCTAACCTGGCAAACCCACATCTCCTCTTTTTCTTTTTATCCTGTGTAACCCTGGTTGTCTTAGGACTCCTTCTGTAGGGCCATCCTAACCTCCATGGCTGGGCTGGTCCATCTCTCTCTCTCATAGGCTCCTATGCAGACCCTGTTGTAGCAGGGTTGTAATTCATTTCCCCGACTCTCCCTTTTCTTGAATAGAATCGGCAACTGAGGGCTGGGATCTCACAGAACCCCCGTCTCCCCACATGCCCAAGGTCAGATACATTTGCACACATTTGCAGGGGTGTCTCTGGTCAACAATGCCAAGGGAAAAAAGCAACCTAGTGAAACAGTACTGGTCCATTATTGAAGGTGATACAGGGGAAGTATGGCTGTGGCTAGGGGAGATGGGTAGTCTTGGTCACGTGATCTCCCTATGGTTGGACTCTAACACTTGGCAAAATTAGGGACAGACAACCAGCGACAGCCCCAGGGTCCTTCTGGCCACTTTCACGGTTCACTGTAACATTCCTATTGCTCTATTCAGAGACCTGGCCCTTGGGGACGAGACTTTGGAGTCTAACCTTTCCCTTCACTGTGGTGGGCTGTAGCTAGCCCTCTAGGCATTGATTAACTTTTTCCGGGAAACATAATCATTAGGCAAATTCCATAGCCTATCCAGGAAGATATAAACAGATGCAAACATTAACCCAAACATGTGGCTTTACAACCCCCATTTGCCCTTGGGTACGATGGCAATGACTACTTGCCTTTAGTTCGGCAGCTGCTTGGTTGAAGGGAATGAAAGGCACAATAAAAAGCTTTCCGTTTGTGCCAGCAGAGATGGACCGTGACCCCTGGAGTGTGGACTTATGCACCAGCAAGGTTTATGAATCAGCAAGAAAAGCAGTCATACCTCCCAGGGTTGTATGCCTACCTCTGGTGAGGCTAACCTGGTTTAAACCATTTACACTAAACCTTAGAAGCTGCTCACATTCCTGCAGAGCGGGATACAGAGAAAGGGGGTCTGAGAGCTGGGTATGGGGGGCAGTCTTTCTTGACGTTTGCTGCCCACAGGCTTGGTGTCTCCTGGGGTGTCCCCTTGCTGTGTGCTTGAGGTGGACTGGGTATTGGAGGTGCCTGTGCTTCTGTTGGATGGTTAAGGGTGGAAACAAGCTAAGGCAGTTTTAACCAGTTTGCAAAGAGCATACAGCCTTTATAACTGCAAATGCCAAGGCAGTGTTTTCTGACCCATGCCTGCATGGGGTCCTCAGCTCTCCCTACCTCTGAAGTCAGTGCTGATTGTTGGATATTCTCTAAGTCACCGTCAAAGCAGTGGTCCTACCTCATTAACCTGTTCTCTGTGGTCCTCTGTGTCCCCTTACAGAGTCCTTCACCCTTCCCTTTGTCCTTCACTTCCCCCCAGTTCTGCCCTGGAGTCATGTCCCACCAAAGCTTGAGCAGAGGAGGGGGAGGAGCACCTGGAAATGAATGAGAGCCAGCACTTGATTCCAGGTTGCCATGTTGGTTGTAAAGCTTGGAATTCTGGGGGCCAAAGAGTGGTTCAGAGTTTGCTGCTCTTGCAGAGGACCCAAGTACAGTTCCCAGCATCTGCCTCAGGCAGCTCATCACTGCTTCACAGCACATCACAACAACTTCAGCCACAGGGAACTCTGGCAGCCTCTCTGGCCCCTTCAGGCAGCCGAGCTTGCTTGCACACACCCTCAACACAGACACAAACACACATACCATAAATAAGAATACAATTTTTAATTAATAAATTTTACAACCTAGGGTTTTTTCTCACTATCATCAACTCTGATTTGACAGGCAATTTAGGACCAGGAGTAAAAACATGGGTTTTGAGTGAGATAAAATGGACTACAGCTGACTCTGCCATCTATAAACTGCCTGCAGTTTGGCAAACTATTTTACCTATCATTTTCTTACCTTCCTCATCTGTAAATTGAAATTACAGTGATGTCTACCTCACAGCCATGAGAGTGGACATGAAGTCATATGTGTGAGAAGCACCACAGTCCCTGCATACATGATCAATAAACATTAGCTGTTGTTATTATTAACAATAATAAGTGGCAGGGAAGGGCTGGGCATATAGCTCAGTAAGTATGATTGCCTAGTATGGTTAAGGCCCTGGGTTTGATCTTCAGCACCACATAAACCTGATGTGATGGTGTTCTTCAGTAACCACATCACTCAGGGTATGGAGGCAGGAGGATTCAAGACCATGTTGGACTACCTTGAAGGCCATCTAAGATCTAAGATGAATAAGTGAGAGCTTGTTTTGAAACACACACACACACACACACACACACATTTGTATGGATCATGTATATATTGAGATGAGAACAATATATAGGAGGCTTAGTTAGAGAAAGTTGCTGGAGTACCAGCCATTTGTATGTTGTCTTCATCTTTCAGGCAGGGTAGACCTTCCCAAGTATTCCTAGGAGATCTGGCCTAGATTGATGGAATTCTAGACTCCTATCCCCAGATGCCTCCTGGGTCTCTAAGCAAATGGGAAGGATCATATTCTGTGCCTGAATTGTTTTTGTTGCACACCTAGCCCTAAGGAAAGCATTTCAGTAGAAATGGTCATAACTATGTTTCCCACTACAAAGGAGCCAGCCATCAAACTCTGTACGTGTAGCACGAGAAAAAGAAGGAAATGAATTATGGACAGCTTTGACTTGGTGAGCCTGTAGCCAGATAAAGTCCAACAGTACTTCCTGGAGATCTCAGGTTAAATAGGAACTGTTCAGGGCTGAAGTGACTGGGGACAGTTCCAAGGCATTTGGGTGGTGCATTGTGTTTGTTTTGCATTATGTCCAGATTCCTAGATTGTAAGACACACACTGCTAGCATCAAACAGTGTTGAGCTTTTTGGTCTTAGTTGAGCTTCATCACTGGATTAGGTACAGACAAATTGAAATGAAATCAAATCAAAAGCCCCACCCTTGTAAGGCAGGGCATGGGGTCAGTCCCAAGTTTCAAAGCTGTGGACAAGAACCAAGACCAATGCAGTCAGATGAACAGGCAAGGCTTGCCCAGCATTCCTGGCTACTTTTCAACTGCAGGCAAAGTGCTAAGCTGTACACATGGCAAAGTAGTCATGGCTGTTACTAAGCCCTGGTTTCCTAGAGGAGCTCAGGACAGAGAGAAGTCCCTCCCCAGAGACAGGTAGCTGGGAGTTTAATAAGACATCTTGATGATCTCTCCTCGCCCATATGGAAGGTGAACACTCCACTCCTCAGAACTGACCTTGGCTGTGCTGCAGTGCCCTTTGCTGGCCTTTCTATAGAAGGTACGCATTAATATCATCTATTTGGCACGACTTCCTGTTCTGGCAAAGAACACACACTCTGGTGTTGTCTACAACCTCAAGTTTGTATTTTTAGGTTTGACTTTGAGAATCAGGACAGAGCACAAAAGCTCCAATATCTAGTCAACTCAGGATGATAATAGCTTCGCTTCCTGGATTTGTGTTCTGTGGATTGTTCTGAAGAATAAGATCTCCACAGAAGCCATTCCTGTGAGCAGAAGAATGTGGAGGCGAGAGATAGGAGCCTTCAACACTTGACTTGAGCTCGGGGAAGGGTAACCTGGCCCTCAGAGTGGAGATACACTGGAGGGGTCTGAACCCACTCAGCAGCAGCAGCTCAGTATCAACTCTAAGATGATAATGGCCAAGAGGCTATTATCTTAGTTTGATGAACAATGGGGAAAGGAGTTGGAAAACAGAGGTGAAAATTCACCAAAAATGGATCCATTGTACTTGGAGCAGCTTGAGACAACATAGGATAGGCGCTAGGCCTGAGGATGGTAGAATACCTGCCCACCACAGAGGAAACTCTCTGTTCAGTCAGTCACATACAAACTGGGTGAGGGGACACCGCCTGTAATTACAGTATTTGGGGTTAGGGGTTGGAAGATCAGAAGTTCAAGGTCATCCTAGATTGTGTAGGGAATTTGGGGACAGCCTGGGCTAGACAACCTGTTTTGGGGGAGAAAATACAGAAGAAAGAAAAACAAAACAAAACTAAGATAAACAGGAGCAAGCACACAAACAATAAAATTAGAAAAACAAATGAAGAAAAAAAGCAAAGGATATTTGACCCCAAAAATAAGACAGGAAATTGTTTATTTTCTCTTGACAGAATACACAGAGAATCTTCTAGAGATGCTGAGCTACAACGCATAGGCAAGCTTGAGGGCGTGCATAGCTCCACACCCATGTACCCAAGGGGCTATAATTTGCTTTCCTTTTTCTTTTCTTTAAAAGAAAAGGAGAAAAGAAAAGGAAAAAAAAGATTTTCTTCTAAAGGTTAAATTATGTATAAGTGATTGTACCTATGTGTAAGTATGTGTGCCCATGTGCCCATGAGAGCAAGAAGGGAGTGCTGGATTTACAGGTGGCTGGGAGTTGTTAGATTATGGATGCTAGAAGCAGAACCAAGGTCCTCTTGAGGACAGAAGGTGTCTTTAACACCCCTCCATGTCCCCTACCTGCAGCCAACTTCCAGCCCCACAGTTTGCTTTCTTTATGATGTAGATTTGAGCATCTGGGAGGGGCTGAGACAGGAAATGAGTTCTAGGCCAACCTCAGCCTTACAGTGACACTGGTATTTTTTGTGTTATTGGCATTATTGTTTATGTGAAGGCGGCACGGTAAGCAATGGCCGTCCCCTGGGCTGCTTAATTCTCACAGTGTCTCTCATTGACTCAGAGTTGGGGATGGCTAACTGGTGGTGGCATGCACCTTTATTACTTTCTCCTATATACAAAGCTCAGGCCTCCTGTGCTCTGCCAACTGCGGGACGGCCTCTGGTTCAGCTAGACCAAGTTGGAATCTTGGTTTTGCATCTACCATCAAGTACTATAACGTCTTCTATATCCCACCCCTTTCCATGTCTGTCCAAGGGAGATTATCATGTGGCTGGCACCTTTCTAAGTCCTTAAAGGATACATGAGGTGGTATGGGTAAAAGCTGACCATGACATTAGCCACAGACTAAAATAAATGTGACAGAAGAGACCCTCTACATCTCTTGAAAGGCGAAGGCGAAAAGAGCACTATCTGCCTAGAACCACAGGGTGCTCCAATAAGAGGCTTGTTTTTAATTTATAGACATTAATAGCCATACTTACATAGACATAAAACTGTAGGGGAATTGTCCCCTAATTAGTTGATTCGATAATAAAGACAACAAGAAGCCAATCGCTAGGCATAAAAGGAGGAGGCGGTCCTTCCAGGTCCAAGAGAGGAAGGGGGGATGCAGTAGGAAGTAAAGGCCCTTTATTTTAATGGCAAGGCAGGGAGCGAGAGGAAGCAAGATGTAGACCAGGAACTGTTAGACCTGGTGGCACCTTCCACTACCAGAAGAATTCCAACATAGAATAGCTGATGAATTTAGGATGATAGATTTTTGTGCCCAACGGTTATGCCATCTGTTGATTTTAAACTAAGATTGTCTGGTGTTTTCCATTCTCGGAGACTCAGATGGGCTGTAGAGAAAGAACACAGCTGGGGCAGAATTCGGTGTGGCTTTCAAATGAGAAGATTGTGCAAGGACGGAGCTCCAGGGGAGATTTAACACAGCAGAGCGCAGGCTGGCGAGAGTGTGGCCCGTAGCTGGGCTCCAGGACCTAGAGAGTGATCTTGGAGCTCTGGAGAGGCAGAGCCAGTGTTTGTGGGAGAAACATTGGCTAAGAGAAGCACACGGTCTCAGTCTTGCGCTATACACCAGGCTAGGAAGAGACCTCTGAGGCTGGATACTTAGCCGGTTTAGCATGGATCTTTTTTGTGATAAAACACCACGACCAAAAGCAATTTGGGGAGGAAAGTGTTCATTTCACTCACAGTTCCATGTAACAGTTCATCATCAAAAACAATAATGGCAGGAACTCAAGCAGGGCAGGAACCTGGAGGCAGGAGCTGATGCAGAGGGATGCTGCTTACTGGCTTGTTCCTCACAGCTTGCTCAGTTTGCTTTCTCACAGAAACCAGGACCACCAACCCAGGGATGGCTCCACTCACAATGGACTGGATCCTCCTGTATCAATCACTAAGTAAGAAAGGCCTTAGAGTGGGATCTAATGGAGGCATCCTCTCAGTTGATGTTCTCCCCTTTCAGATGACTCTAGCGTGTGTCAAGTTGACATGAGACCAGGACAGATATCAATGCATCTGCCACTTCAGATTTTCAAGACTGTAAATGTCAATGGTGCTACATAAAAGTAAACCATTTCAAATGTCAAAAAGTTCTAATTGTATCTAATACATCAAATATATAATGCTTAAATATCTCAAAGAGGTTATTGATCCTTATCCAATAAGTTCTTAAGCAGGTCTCTCTGAGGCTACAGGCTTCTAGAACAAATGTATAGAAATGTATATATATACATATATATATTGGTTTTTTCAAGACAGGGTTTCTCTGTATAGCCCTGGCTGTCCTGGAACTCACTCTGTAGACCAGGCCGGCCTCGAACTCAGAAATCTGCCTGCCTCTGCCTCCCAAGTGCTGGGATTAAAGGTGTGTGCCACCATGCCTGACTGAAATGTATAATTTTAAGTTAAAAGAAATTATTTTTTATTTATTTATTATATTTAAGCACACTGTAGCTGTCTTCAGACACTCCAGAAGAGGGCGTCAGATCTTGTTACGGATGGTTGTGAGCCACCATGTGGTTGCTGGGATTTGAACTCTGGACCTTCAGAAGAGCAGTCGGGTGCTCTTACCCACTGAGCCATCTCACCAGCCCAGAAATTCTTTTTTAGATTTATTTATTTTATGTGTATGAGTATTTACCCGTTTGTGTGAATATGTACCACAAGCATGGCTGGTGTCCAGGGGGCGAGGAAAGAGTCTGGTGCCCTGGGAGTGGAATGAAGGATGGCTGTTGGCCACTCTGAGTGCTGGGGATGCGAGGAGAGAGTCTGGTGCCCTGGGAGTGGAATGAAGGATGGCTGTTGGCCACTCTGAGTGCTGGGGATGCGAGGAGAGAGTCTGGTGCCCTGGGAGTGGGATGAAGGATGGCTGTTGGCCACTCTGAGTGCTGGGGATGCGAGGAGAGGGTCTGGTGCCCTGGGAGTGGGATGAAGGATGGCTGTTGGCCACTCTGAGTGCTGGGGATGAGCATCTCTGCAAAAGCAGCAAGGGATTTCCTTTTTAAGACCAGCTGTCAAACTGGGCAGTTTTATTTTCCTTTACAACTTAATAAATACTTCTTGATGACTGCACATGGGGTAAGGCTGCTCGGTAGTTCAGAAAGATCCCAGTGATGGTGTTTTTCTGACAGTGGGTAGTCTTCAGTATTGAGTGGAATGACTTGTATGAATGACGTCACTGTCAAACCAGCAAGACCGCATTGATGCACCCATCATTCTCAGGATTGTTGGTAACTTGGGCACACTTTCTCCAAATCACCTTGCCTCCTTGTGTCACAAGGCCCAACTCGCCTAATGAACCTTTCATATTTAGGTGGTTTTCTTGTAAAGCCATCACCAACAAAGCAGACTTTAGTAACCATTCTCTTCTATGCATTCTTTTTTCTTTTTTTTCTGTTCAAATAACTTTCAATGCTTCTGTTTCTCCTTGGGCACAAACTTTGGGTGGAGGGACCTCCCATTTTCCTGCCTTTTCTTTTTGTTTCTGCTTAATCATTGTTGGGAGCGACCCTGTTTGAATGATAACTGCCTTGTCAGCCATAAGTGCTTACTTACAAAGTCTTGGCCTTAGTGGAAAAGTACTAGCTTAGCTGAGATTTCTGTGGGAAAAGTTGAGGCCTCTGTGGGAAAGTACTACCCCCAGTTAAGAACAAATAGCTATAGATCTTGTGGACAGGTACCTAGCAACCCACTCTGTTCTGTTCCTCCTGCTGAACTTTTTCCCTAGCCAATATCCTGCTTTTGGGAACAGGTGCATTCTCCCAGAAACAAAGCGATTCTGTGTCATCCCCCTCCCCATGCCCTGCTTCTGTGGGCATAAAACCTGCCTGGGAACAATAAAAAGTTGACAGCTTGATCAATCAGACTTGCTGTCCATCCTTGTGTTTCCCGCCTTTCATTCTCTCCACAGGTGGTTCCCCAGACCCTGTGTGGGCGGGACAAACCCTGTTGGAAAGTACTTTTGCTCTCTGTCCAGTACTGCCCCTCTCTGTCCAGCTGATAGGCGGGGATGCTCCCTGTGGAGTCTTCTCATCATCCTTCTGCTTGGTGTCTCTCTTCTCATGCATCTTAACAGTCTTTTTCATTTGTATTTTCTCTGCATGGCGCTGTTTATGGTAGAGCTTAGTCTCCAGGCCAATCTTTTTTTTTTCTTTTTCTTTTTCTTGCTTTCCTTGAATGTTCATGGGCCTCCCGACCCTCTTTCTTTCTCTTTTTCTCATGGTAGTCCAAATGATACCTATAGTCTGCCTCGTTCAGTTGCAGTAAGTGCTTTTAACCACTGAGCCAAACTCTGCAGCTCTGAAAGTCTCGTGACACAAACATTCCAAAGTCATGATGTTCATTCCTCTCTCTAAGTTTTAGGCTGTTACCTGTCAGAGAGGTCCATAATTAAAAACCTCACACATACAGTCACACTTTCCCAACACTAGCTTATTTTCCAACACTATGGGGTGGGAAGTCTGTCCTTGTAGAGTTTCAGCGTTATGAGTTATCTATCTGAGATTGGGGTGGTGGCGTAGGCCTTTAATCCCAGCACATGGGTATCAGAGGCAGGTGGATCTTTGTGAGTTCAAGGCCAGCCTCAAATTATTTAGTCTGGTCTATTTAGTGAGTTCTAGGACAGCCAGGGAGACCTTCTT
The DNA here is from genome assembly GCF_900095145.1 of Mus pahari. Lineage (NCBI taxonomy): Eukaryota > Metazoa > Chordata > Mammalia > Rodentia > Muridae > Mus > Mus pahari. Next base: position 3,400,032 of record NC_034606.1, on the reverse strand, counting down.
TCAAAACAAAACAAAACAAAACAAAACAATGAGACAACAACAACAAAAACAAACAAACAAACAAAAAACCCACCACAACCACCACCACCACCAACAAAAACCTTCAAACAGACAAACAAGCAAATAAATTACTTACAGAACATTTTCTTGGGCATTGTCTTTACATAGTTTGCTCTGCTTAAGGCAGCCTCAAGTGCTAGGGATGGCGGCAAAACCAAATATTTTGAAACTAAATAGAAACTCCCCAAGCTTTTCTCTTTTGGATGCAGATGATACTCAAGCACTGCAGAGCAATTCAGCCGCCATGCGGAGGGCTGTTTGTCTCTGCCACTCCAGGGCTGTCACCTTCTCACTCATCAGTCCCTTAAGGAGTCAGGGCTAGTGTCACAACATGAGAGGCCAACTCAAAAAGGAAGCACGGGAAGCCAGGACCTATTGTGCAGAAAAGAAGCTGAAGAGGGGGGCTCCGGAGGGCCTGCCTGCGACCACTGAAGAGGGGGGCTCCGGATGACCTGCCTGCGACCACTGAAGAGGGGGACTCCGGAGGACCTGCCTGCGACCACTGAAGAGGGGGGCTCCGGAGGGCCTGCCTGCGACCACTGAAGAGGGGGGCTCCGGAGGGCCTGCCTGCGACCACTGAAGANTGAAGAGGGGGGCTCCGGAGGGCCTGCCTGCGACCACTGAAGAGGGGGGCTCCGGAGGGCCTGCCTGCGACCACTGAAGAGGGGGGCTCCGGAGGACCTGCCTGAGACGCTAGTGCTGGGCTAGAAGTCTAGGCTCAGGTACCTGAGAGGAGTCTTCAAGAGACTGGACCCCTTCAGTGGCCTCAGCAGTAAGCCACAAAGGTTGGTGCTGGCAATCGAGCAGGAAGTTGGCTGGTGCAATGGGCCCAGCAGAACCAGTCTCATGAGACAGAACTGCTCCAGGAAGAAGCAGCTGCTGTGTGACTCTTTCCACCAAGGGAAAGACCAGGCCACTCTATCAGCGTCATTTCTGCCTAACGACTACTATTTGCATTGCCAGCAAAAGGGGTTCTTAAAGAGTCTTCCCTTCAGGTTGAAGTCTGGTAACTTGGTGAGGAACTCTGAGTACAGTACCTATGCTTTAATGGCTATGGGGTATGCATATTCTCCACACCAAAAGTCTCCTTTTTGGATGCAAATGATACTCATAAAGACAGCAAGAGTGAGCTCAAAAGCTGCTGGAGACAGGAGACAGGGCAGTTCACTCAGCTCCCAGGAAGGCTATGTGTATGTATGTATGTATGTATATATGTATGTATGTATGTATGCAGGTGTGTGTGTATGTGTGGGTCTTTGTGTATATATGTGTGTATGTATGTGTGTTTCTGTATGTAATATATATATATATATATATATATATATATATATATATATATATAATTAAGGAAGAGACCATGAATTTAAATGTGAGTTGGAGGAGAGGGGAGAAGATGGAAGGAAGAGAGGGAGGGGCTGTGATGTGAATTCAGCGTATAGTACTGATGATTGGGATTCTCAAAAAAAAAAAAATTACAAAAGAAAATCGGAGGAGTGTCGTGGTGTTTAAATCCTCTGTGATCCAAGCCTCTGCCACTGAGGAGCCTTGCAAACATAGCAGTCAGGGGCTCATAGTGTGACCTGATCCGGATTCTCTTCCAAATCTGAAATGGGGCCAACAGTCCGGACTTGGCACCACTCATGGGGACATCTGTCTTGTGTCATCTGTTCATCCTCCCACTCAGCATTCGGCACGGTTGACACCAGGGTACAGTGCTGTGCTTGTATCTTGGAATGTCCTAGGCTGGCCTACTGTTCTTGTGCCCTGTCACCTCTACCTCCAGGGTTCCCTGGTCCTGTCACAAGGGAATCAGTGCTGCTGGGTGAACATGGCTTTTAACAATAAGCTTCTGAATCTGATAATAGAGTGAATATTTACATAGGCAAAATGTGTATGTACAGTATATGCAGTCTGTCCTAACTCAGAGGACGCTCTGGAAAGTCACAAGGAGGCCGGTCCACTTACAGGAAAGCGGTTGAAATGACTTATGTTCTTCTGTTGGGACAGATCTCACTATGCAGCACTTGACTTGGAACTTGCTGTATAAACCAGCTGGCCTCAAACTCAGAGATTTACCTGCTTCTTCTTTCCAAGTACACAGATTAAAAGCATGTACCACCACACCTGGGTCTTTCTTCCTTTTCTTTGTTTCTTCCTTCCCTCCTTCCTTCTTTCCTTCTTCCTTTCTTTTTTTATTTCTCAATCTTTGCGTGTCTGTATATATGCATGTATGTGTACAATATATTCGTGCGTATTTGTGTGTATGAAAGTGGACACTTTCATGCCATGATGCATGTGTAAAGAGGTCAACCTCAAATGTTCTTACTTTCTACCTTGTTTGAGATAGAGTCTTCTGTGTTTTCCACTGGACAGGTCAAGCTCGCCAGCTGATTCTCCTCCCCACCCCCAATCTCCCCGTGGGAGAGCATGGACCTGTGCACTGCCAGCTTCTCGTGGCTTCTGGAGACCCACACAGAAAATGCCTTCCTCACAGAACGGTTTCTTCAGCCCCACTTTGCACTTTACACCAGCTACCAATTAGTGTCCACAGGGAATCTCTTACAGGATGTCCTGTCTTTCACAGACACCAAACTTAAGAGCCATCAAAGACCTTATATGAAATGGCCTGTGACCTGTCAGAGCCTCCTTTACATTTTGTCACCTCTAGATTCTTATGGGACATCATGGAATATTATGCCAACAGTTGTCATAGCGTGCTGCTTTGGGAATAACAACAAGGTAAGAAGTCTACACAGGAAGAGCTGAGGCACTGTTATTCTCTCTCATCCTTTCTGTCTGAGCTCAACTGAGGCTGCAGATGTGGAGCCTGTGAGTCCAGAGGACTGATTATCTACCACCAGCTGGACATACATCTCATGACCCCTCTCTTCTTCCTTCCATGTCTTGTCACCCACAAGTGCTCTGAACTCCTGGAGAGTCCTCTCTGTACTGGTCTAGGTTCTTAACTTTCCATCCTGGGGTTTTCAGCAATATCAAAGCACTTGAGTGTTGGGACAGTGACACCAAGCCCTGTGGGGAGCTAGTAGGGACAGAGCTGGCACATCAACAAATGATGGCTCATCAGCAGGACTAGCAATCATGCAGGTTCGGATCCATCCACAGTATCTTTCTGAAACAGACCTGCACATTTCAAGATAGTTGTAATCCCTCAGATAAACACTAGAAGGTGGAGGACGGAGAACAAAGGAGCTTGGCCTCTTCTGAAAGGAAGCCACTATGGATGATTGGCTGGAGTGACTGAAGAAAGAGGAGTGGGCAGGCCATGTGCTGACTGGTCGTAGCCAACGTGGACACTTGTTACACTGGCCCAGTCATTCCTATAGGCAATGTGATACCAACGTGCATGATGCTGATCATCTGCTGCTTTACACTGAATCTGCCTTTTGGCTTCACAGTCAGGCTGGGAAATATTTTCCCTGGATTACCAAGTGGAAACTTAAAGTGCAGAGAGGAGTCATTAACTCAAGGACTCATGTCAGTCAGTGGTGACGCTGGCATTTGGACTCTGACTCAAACACAAAGCTTTCCACGTCCACTCATGCTCACAGCCTCTTCACAAAGAGAGGTTTGATAGGGAGGGTAGGAGACACACACCCAGAGGGATCCAGGCAAAGCCACAGGGAAGGAACATGGTGGGCTGGAGTGCTCTGCAGAGATGGGGAGAATCCCTCCTAGCAAGATGCACAGCCTTGGCATCACTGAGCAGGCATGTGTCAGTCAACCCAGGCAAATGCTACAACAAACAGATTTTCTGTCCCAACAGCTGAATAGGGGGCCTTATTCCCTGTACACACAGACTTGAACCGGACAATTCTGGTCTGACAGTCCTCCTGGACTCCTTTACTACACATTGACTTAGGGGCCCAGGTTCCCTGTCCCTTAGTGACACAAGATGGGGAAGAAAAAAAGATGAGACAAGGTACATGTCTTAGTCAGGGTTTCTATTCCTGCACAAACATCATTACCAAGAAGCAAGTTGAGGAGGAAAGGGTTTATTCAGCTTACATTTCCATACTGCTGTTGATCACTGGAACTCAAGCAGGTCAGAAAGCAGGAGCTGATGCAGAAGCCATGGAGGGATGTTCTTTGCTGGCTTGCTTCCCCTGGCTTGCTCAGCCTGCTCTCTTACAGAACCCAAGACTACCAGCCCAGAGATGGTCCCACCCACAAGGGGCCCTCCCCCCTTGATCACTAATTGAGAAAAGGCCTTACAGCTGGATCTCATGGAGGCATTTCCTCAACTGAAGCTCCTTTTTCTGTGATAACTCCAGCTGGGTCAAGTTGACACAAAACAAGCCAGTACAGTAGATATAGGCTACCTCAGCTAAAAAGTAAAATAGTACCCGGCTCTAACTTCACTGGTCCATACCAATAATGGGGCACGGGGCTAGGAAGACAGTCCCTGGAAGCCAATAGCTAGAGCAAGTCTATGCTCTGGGGATCAGAGAGAGAAGGTGCTCATGACCCTTCAGGGGTCAGCTAGACACTTATGTCATAATCACACTTGAGATGGAGTGGACAGTCACATGATAGCCTAGCTGAGGCTGGGGAATAGCACATAGGTGTTGGGCTGAATGGGAATTCATGGAAAGGGGGCTCCTCCGTGGACTTAGACCAACACCTCTCTTACAGAGCGGATTCTACAAGTCAAGCCCGTCCCTGGGCATCTGTGGCCAGCTGAATCTTGGCATAAGTACATCGATTGGGGTCTGTTCAATGGCACTGAAATCTCATCTCAAGTTGAACCAGGTCTCTAAGATCTGGTCTTTGATAACAAGGGCATCCTTCCTGGGGCTTTAGCCAAGATCAGCTGTCTGGTCATGTGACTTATTGAGCGAGCGTCTGTTGACTGGCTGGGCCATATAGTTCAAGTGAGGAGTATAGAATCTCAGTGTCTAAGTCTGCAGACTCAGACATTTACAGAGAGAATTTGAATAAATGTGGCAGTTAGAACAAAGAAGGGGCCAAGAAGGTAGAATGAGTTGAGCAACAGAGAAGCCATGAGTCTATTCTCTGGGTCATGTTTCAAATTTCAAGTTTTTATGGTTTTTTTTCTCCCAATTGACATTAATTATGGATTGTTGTCCCTTGGATACTTGTTAATGTTCTTAGCTTTGGAACGGCATTTCCTGCTTCCTCTCCATTCCCGACTGTTTATTTAGTCAGGTGGCTTTCATTTCTGAGTGTAGGTTCAGTGATCCAGCTGAAGGATTGTGGTCTAAAATATCCCAAACGAGGCTCAAATAAAGACAAGACTGATTTGTGTCTTCCACGAGTGGATGAAGACAGCATCCATCCTTACGGACTAACCTGGCTTCTCTTTAGGAAGATGCTAGCTGAGCTCCATTTGAGCTGCATGTTTTCTGAAGAGCCACAATCTTCTAATTGTGTGATGCTGTTTATGGAGAATGGCCTGTACTTCCCCTTTGGAATGTTCCTCGGAGAGAGGCTGGAAGAGTTCCTGTGGCTCCCAGATGAAGAGACAGAATGGTCACAGATGGCATGAGACGCTGAGACCCTGACTTCTAATCTCTCATCCCAGACAAGCCCCACTTCGTGGGTCCTCTTTCCCCACTCAGTGGACAGGTATGATGTCATCAATGCCCCCCCCCATTAGACTCATACAGGCCAGCAGAAGGCAATTGACGGACATTTCCATTGACATCAGGGTTGGGGCCTTCATTGCTTAAACAATCCCATTTAGAAGTGTCTCCAAAGCTACTCTTGACTCTTACAACTCTCGTGTACCTTCCAGACAGTGCTCTATTTGCCTCCTCTTCAACCTGCCACCTTCCCATATTTCTTGGGTTAGCATCCTAGCTCCCCTGGCTGACTCCCCGAGGCTTCCCTGCCCATGAAATTTCTTCAGCTAACCTGTCTCCCTGTCTGCAACGTCAAAGCAGGCCTGAGTACTCCAAACTGAGGCCGGGAATGGTCTTAGGAGCACAAATTCCCAGTGTGTGTTCTTGCCAGATGTGGACCAAGTGGGTGAGACTGGAATCAGCTACTTCAGCATTTCAGTGGGACACAGCTAAGGCTAGGGTGACAGAACGTTGTAGGTCAGGATGTAGGTACAAGTGGAAGGCTGAAATGCCATGAAAGGGGGACTCTGCTCCAGGGCAGGCTCCTGCACCTGAGGCGGACTGTATGTTACGACATAACACCACGCAGTAGGATCCCACTGAGCAACAGTACTTGTGCAAGCAGCCTTGCTGTAGGACAGTGAGTCTCACAGAAGATTATTCAGTCCCACGAGACCCAGCTCATTCCCAAGAGACTGAACCTCATCTCTCAAGAAAGACATGAATGCATACACAGAGGTAAATCCCTCATGCCCCAGTTGTCTCCTAAAGGCCTCACCTCCTGACACTGCAGAACAGGGAAATGAAGACTCAACGTGAGTTTTGCTGGGGACAACCCCTATCCACACCTCAGCGGGAAGTTGCCCACTATCAGCCAACACTCACGTAGTACCAGACCTTGGCGGGATCCATCTGAGCACGGTGAGATGCTAACTTACTCCAGCCTCACTCTGACAGTTTTCTAACTTGCTTGCCCAAGCTCTCAAAACTGGCAGTAGCTCAGCTGGAGTTCGAACGCTGGCAGTCTGGCGCCACCATCTCAGAGGGTTGGTATGAGACAATCTTTGTAGATATCCTAGTGCAGAGTCAATGCTCTAAAATAAGATGTTGGAGAACAAGAGACTTGGTGCGGAAGGTAGACAGAAAAGGGGTCAACAAGGGAAGTTCACAGACTGGCATGTGTTCAAAGCTGGACAGAGACGAGAAGAAACTGCACGGACAAACTGAGTGGGTATCCAGGATTTAAACAGCACCAGATCTTCCTTGTCTTCCCTCCACAAAGCTATTGTTGGTCTTGTGTGTCTGATTTAGGTGGTCCTGTCCTAGAACATGGCCCACACTGTGCAGAGCAAGACATCATCCTCTTCACACTGTATTGTCCCCACTCCCTGCCCATATCAAAGGTAATGCCAGGCTCTTCTAGTTCTGTCCCCAAGGCCTGACACCCAACCCAAGTTACAGCAATACATTATAGTAGCTGCATTTATGTAAATGAATTAGTAAACAGTAGGCTCAAAGTACAGCTGGACAGTAACATCCCTGCCTGGGACCCAAGCGTCCCTGCACCCGCAGCTCTGCGTCCCAGTGGAAGGCCTGCCCAGCCTTTGTTCACACTCATGGTGCAGACCTGCTGGGGTCTGTGAGGATGACCAACAGTTAGGCCACAGGCCTGAGGAACTGCTGTGGAAGTCCCACCTCCACCTCCAGCTCCTTGGCCGCCGGCAGCCTAGACCTTGGCAGTCGCCAGCTGTAGCCCACAAGGAAACCACACATGTGGAGCAGGCTCTCCTCCTGCTAAGAGACCTCAAAAGTAAGTTTCCATGAGGTCTAGAACAGAGCCCCACAAAAAGCTCCTTTTCAAGTAACAGCTTTTCTTCCCTAGATGCATCCAAGACAGGTTCCTGAGGTCACCCAGCCCCAACTCCAATGGAGACATCCCTAAGACACCTCTCTCCTCAATTCCTGATCAGAGATGCTCACACAGGGAGGCCCAGGGAACCTCCAGGGGGAATTCCAAGCCTGCGGGACAGCCTGCCATCTGGACCCGACTCCTCCAGCAGTTGCTTAGGAATGCTGGCACTCAGACTGGGGTGGGGTGGCGGTGGGGATAGGGTGGGGTTCATCATAAAACCCCTATATTTGCTTGAGTTTCTATCCCTAACACTGTCATCCTGGCCAAGCCCCAGGAGTCAGAAATTAGCTTGGTTGTGTAAGCTGGAAGCAGGCAGACCAAAGTATAAGAGGCTCTAGCCACAAGTATAAGATCAATATGTAAAATGGCTGGCCAGCCCAAGGTCATCTTGTCTTCTAAGTTGAAGTTCCATCAGGCAAGCTGCTTTTGTGAAGCAAAGACAGAAGCAGCTCTGTCACCAGCAGGGCTCTGGGCACCATGTGGCACTGGGAAAGCACTGTGCTCTTGGCTTGTATCTCTCACCTGCATTCTGCATACCTTTCCTGTGTGCAAGCAAGAGCAAGAAACCCAGCCAAAGCTTTCTTTGTGCCAGAAAGCCAGATAACCCCTGGTGACAGAAAGTAAGGGAATTTCTGCTAATCCATTCTCTGGAAAGGGCAGTACCCAGAACATTCCAGGGACCCTTCAGATCTCCAGCAATAGTAGAAACTCTCCACGAATGGAATTGTTTGTGTGAGATAGAAGGGGAAGTGAGCCAGAGGTTGGCCCAGCTATCTGTGCAAGCTAAGTTTGCTGAATGTGTCCCCGTTTTCCCAATGCTTTGATTCATCAGGCCCGCCCATGGCTCCCTTGAGTGGACAGCTGCCTCCTAAGCCATGACCTGAGGGACAAGGTACACAATGGTACTCAGATTTGGGAAGCCCAGCCTACTTTCCCAGGACCTCGGCAAGATACCGAGCAGAGTAAAGGGAGGTTTCAACAGTGCTTGCTCGAACTCTCAGAGTTGCACGAGGTTGAAACCAAGAGGCAGGGCATGAGAGTTGGTGGCTAGTAGGCCAGCACTTCTCAGCTTTGACCCTCTCCCCACTGTGTTGCTGTGGCTGGGACACAGGTACACACCAGCCTTCTTGCTAGCTGGCCCCTGCTAAATGCTGGCAGTCACAGGAAGGAGGAACGCTCCCGGTATGTCAAACTCCTGGACGCAGCAACTCACTCGGGATGTCAAACTCCTGGACGCAGCAACTCCCTTGGTAATGTGGAGGGTAAGTGCCACCCCTCCCTACCTTCAGTTTACAAACCTCACATCACACTCCACTCACACAGAGAACCAGAGTTAGAAACCTGACAGGTGGCTTAGGGAGAGGTGCACTGAGAACCGTAATTCCAGAGCTGTCCTTGGCTCAAATGCTTTGGTTTCTTGTCTCCGCCTAAATGAGCACCCTTGCCTAGAGGCGCTGTGTAAAGGTGGGGACTGAAACTCCAGTGTAGACATTAGTCATTCGGGTATAAAGCTTTGGAGCTGGACATCTTGATTTTCATAAAACCTGAGTTATATCTAGTCCCAATTTCACCCCATCTCTTAAATGATTTTAAGGTTACCTTTTCAGTAGGGGGTAGTCATATTAAAGAATGGAATCCACCTTTGAGTGGAGACAGGCCATTGTCTTTTGCAGTAAAAGTTAATCCAGTTGGGCAGGTCAATCACCCAGGAAGATGGGTCCATCTTAAACCATGCTAAAGAGTTGGTAGGAATAACCATCCCTTCAATAAGACAATACACTTCTCTTTCCCAGAATCCCCTCTGCTCCCGCAGTATCTACAAGCTGCTGCGAGGTTCTGTTGGTTCTGCCCACCTTTCTGACCCAATTCCTTTTTTCTTTTCCATCTCTGTTTTTCAGTTGCCAGCCAGAGCCCACATGCGTTTTATTTTTGGTACTTTTAGCTTCTCTAAGGTTCCCCTCTGCGCCATGGGCCTTCTTGTTTGCCATGTGGCCGACCTCCACGCCACTTAACTCAAACTTACAATTTTTTTCCTTCTTTTCTTCATTTTCCTCCTCCAGGTAGCTGTCAAGATTTATAACATGCCTGCCCTGAGATTTTTGCTTTTAAACTAACCCAATTGTCCTTAAGCCTCCACTTATAGCCCATATTTAAAATTCTTTTAATCATGAGACTAAGAACTTCAAGAGTGGACCCCATTCCCTGGTAATAGAACCTCCACGATGGTTGTTCAGTGATTTCAGTCTTTGTGTTCCCTCCAATGACAACACATACAGAATTTTATTCTAGAAGGGAAAGTCAGGGCTTCATGTTGGCAGTGGAAATGTCAGAGGAAGTGAGAGGAAGGGGTGGGGGCAGGGGGGCTCGTTCTTTGTCTCCAGGACTGATGTGCCTGGACTGAATGAAGAAAAGAAAAAAGTGACTTCTGTCTGTGGCTTCCAGAGCTTTCCTGTTCCTTAGCCCAGCCAGGGACAGCTGAAAGGAGAGAAAGTTACACAAAGGGTGACTGAGTAGCCAGGAAGAATGGCCTCGTAGACAACAGTGAAAGTGTAAATTGCTGAGAAGAAAAGGTCCCTAGGAGTGGTCTGCCAGTTGCAATTTGTGTGGCAGCTGTCACCCCCATACCCTCTTCAGTGGGAAGTCTATAAACTTTAATGTGTTTAGTGTTTGATGATTTTGTTCCTGTGACACTAAATGAACAAGCATGTTTACCTCTGCCTGGAGGAAAACACAAATATTCTAGCAGTGATATTTAAATATAAACTCCCTGTGATTGACCTCTCTTACCCAGTGCTCTAACCAGTACGGACGGGTCGTTAGCCTGTTGATATTAGCTCTGGGGCATGTTAGCTACGCCACCCACCACATGATCTTTTCGTCTGTATTCCATCTAAGGCTCCACTCCTGCTAGCCAAACCCCACAGATGGCAGTTTAGGGACAGAGAACAGAACATGCAGCTTAGAGTTATTTTTTTTCCTCATGCAAGAAATTGGTAGAAACAGAGCAAAGGCAGTAGCCTACGGGAGCGTTCCTCATCTTACGGTGTTTAACATGCAATTTAGAAATAAACTCTTTCTGTCCCTTACACTCTCTTTTTAAGGACTGTCGTAATAGAATACCACAGACTAGGTGGCTTAAACACCAACAATTTATGTTTTATATTTTTGGAGCTTGGAGGACCACGTTCAGGTTATCAGCACCTTGATGCCCCTCTCGTATTTTTTTTTAAAAAAAATTATTTTATTAGACATTTTCTTCATTTACATTTCAAATGCTATCCCAAATGTCCCCTATACCCTCCCCCCACCCTGCTCCCCTACCCACTCACTCCTACTTCTTGGCCCTGGAATTCCCCTGTATTGGGGCATATAAAGTTTGCAAAACCAAGGGGCCTCTCTTCCCCATGAAGGCCGACTAGGCCATCTTCTGCTACATATGCAGCTAGAGACACGAGCTCTGGGGGTACTGGTTAGTTCATATTGTTCCACCTACAGGGTTGCAGCCCCCTTCAGCTCCTTGAGTACTTTCTCTAGCTCCTCCATTGGGGATGCCCCTCTCCTTATCTTGAGGTTAGACACAGCTCTTTGAGTATCTTCCTACGGTTTTCCTTCATACGTGTCTATATCCCAATCTTCTTGTTTAATAGGGATGCCAGCTACAGGAAATGAGAATCTATCCCTAAACACCCCATGTTACCATGACCACCCCTGAAAGTTGTTATCTCCAAATACGGTCACATTCTGAGTTATGTGAGTTTTAAACATCAGAACGTGGAGGAGCCCACGTCTTAAAGGTTTAGCAGGGGACGGTGATGATGACTGTCTGATGGGTATCATACCACATGGGCTTCGTGAGCATTTGGCTTTGGACTGAACTTGAATTTAAGTCCTAAACCTAACCCCACCATCCTCTTTTCATCCTATGAACCAGTAGCAAAGACTTTGAGGGTTAAGTGACTTGCTTAAGGTTGCACAACTATGGAGTAGAAGGTTGGAAATACAGACCATGACACAATTTAAATTCAAGTCTGTCCAACTCCAAAGAGACCCAGGCACTGGAAAATCCTGTAGCCATTTCCCTTCCTAGAAAATGATGTTCCAACTCTCAGCACATGGACAGAGAGAATGAGAACATCTCTGGAGAAGATGGGCCGCCTTAGCTTCTCAGGTTCCAAAGGAAGAATGGGAAATGTGTCGCTCCTCGGATAGGCCCATTTTTACCATTATAAAGCAATCTTCAGATGAGGCTAAAGGAGAAGAAAAGCAATGAATAATTAAACTTTGTTACTGATGTTCTTGGCACTGTGTTAGTGAGGCAGCAATGACTCTCCATTTTGGAGAAAACCCCAGCTCTCAAGAACACATTTTGTGCTATGAAATTTGAGCTTTACAGAAAGACAGGAATGTGAGCTAGACTGTGTAGGTAATAATCATCTGCCTTGACCCTTCTCTGTTGAGTATACAGTCACACAATTTCTTTTTACTGATAGACTGGACCTATTTACTTCATTTTCTGTAGATATTTCCTAATTCCTGTTTATTCAAAACGGTGTATCCATTACCCCAGCCCCCTTCTGCACACCCCTCCTATGCTAGGAATCAAATTCAGGCCTTGCACATATCAGACAAAGTGTCCCGCCACTGAGCTACATAGCCATCTTTTGAGCATTTCTAGAGGCAGCATCTAGTTTGTAGCGTAGGCTGGCGTGGAACTCCTGGTTTTCCTGCCTCTGCCCCTCCAGGAGGGAGTTGTAGGTGTGCAGCATACAGCATGCAGCACTGTGGTTAGCACCTTAGTGTCTGCCTGGTCTTTCTTCTAGGCTACTCCATTTACCTCAGCCAGGTCATCTCAACAGGAGGTAGAATAAGCAACCACAATTTGAGATGATTCCTAAGCTAGACATTTTAAAAGTTCCAGATAAACATAAACTCCTGCCTTCCTCCACAACAGTAGACTGGAGTTTGAATTAATTAGTTAATATTAGCCATAATTCTGCAGTTAGCAGCAATGAAAATGTCACTATTATCATAAAAAGATGTACTTCCAGCTTCTCCTATAAACAGTTTCATCAAAGTCATGATGAAACTTGACAGCATGCCAGCTGTGGGTGTTTACTTTGTGCCTTTAAAGAAGCGATATATTAAGAATAATCATCTAGGTTTGTTTGTTTGTTTTGGGGGTTTTTTGTTTTTTGTTTTTGTATTATGGTTAAGATCTCAAACTGTCATAAACTAATGTTAACCTGGGAACTTTTAAATTAACCACAAAGAGTGTCTGACAGACATACAGAAAATACACGCCATTTAAAACACAAGCCTGCAATCAAATCTCAACATAAATCCACTTAACACCAAGTTTCTGAACCCATAATTCATATAGTTAACAAAAGCATTTGATACAAGGATTTGATGACCAAGGTCAGTAATGACTCCATTGAAACCTAACTGCAATAAATGAAAATCAACAAAGTCCTACAAGGAAAGATAGTTCCTCCATAATAAAATCAATAGTGCATAAATAATGCAAAGCAGGGCCAGCGCCAACAGCAAATTTCCCATAAAGATATACAGGCTCACAATTGTAACCACAAAACAGCATCTTGTCCAGCTTCTACTGGTAGATGAGGTATGCTGCCGCTGAGACTGACTTCCAGGGCAGTGTGCTGTGTACCCCATTGGCACCCTCTGGTGTGCAGAAGCCCTTCGTCAATCACACCCCCTTCTCCAGACTCTCTCCCAGTGTCAGTTTCTCCTGCGGGCTGCGATTCCCTCATACCCGTTATATTTTCCTCATATTTGGGCTATGCTAGCTCCTTGTGGACACTATGAGCTTTAGGGAAGCCAGTAGCAGATATTTTGTTAGCTTTTCTAGCTGTATAACTTAGTGTTATAATAATTTCATACATATTTGCCTAGTAAATGAGTAATGATACATTCACATGTCATGGGGAGCCATGTGGTGGTGCCCAATCCTTCCACTCTGTTGTTAAAGACTGCATCTCTATGTGTATGTGTGATTTTTCTCCTTGGTAACAAAACAAAATATATCTCCAAAATGCATTATACACAGCTACTTTACGGAATATAACCTTGTTAATAGTATTTGTTAACTTGACTAAGAAAAAAATTGAAGAGACAAAGGCTCTGTACATGACTTCAAGAGATCACCTATATGAAGACCTATCCTAAATGTGTGTGGCACTATTTCCTGGGCTGAAGAGATGGCTTGGAAGCTGAGCAGACCTGGCTTCAGTTCTCAGCACCCACATGGTGACTCACAACAATCTGTAACTCCAGTTTCAGAGGATCTGATGCCCTCTTCTGATCTCCATGGGAACCAGACACACACAACACATATAATTTGTGTAAGCACTCATACATATAACATAAAATACATTATTTTTAATTTTAAAGAAAGAAAGCAAGTGTTTCTCTCTCTCTCTCTCTCTCTCTCTCTCTCTCTCTCTCTCTCTCTCTCTCTCTCTCTCTCTCTCTCTCTCTCTCTCTCTCTCTCTTCTGACTGTGACTATGGTGTGATCAACTCCCATGGCCTTGCTTTCTAGGCCATGATGGACTGAGACCTAAAGCAAACCCTTTCTCCATTAAGTTGGCTTTGTCAGGGTGTTAATCACGATGACAGGAAAGAAAGTTAATGCAAGTGTGGACTAAAGCAAGACACAAGCTAAGTTAGATGTTTTCCATCACCTAGGGTACTGAGCTCCAGTGTCTAAAGAAAGCAAATCAGCAAGTGCTCTTGGTAATGTCTAAAGATGATCTGGGGACACACTTGCTGAACTATTTATAGTGTATCTTACCATGTGACTCAAAGTGTAGGAACAAAGTGAAAGAGTAAGAAAGACTGTCATCTGGAAATCCCTCACAATGCAACTCTGCAGTGTGGCATAGAGCTGTGCCCAGCCAAGCAAGCTTGATGACAGAGCCTCCGGTCAGCTATGCCACCTCCGGTCAGCTATGCTCCAGCCCAGGTGGATGACCCTGCGACTCTAAGACAATGAATCAGCTCAGAAATTCTTTCATTTCCATCCTTGGAGAGTACACAGTTTTTTCTTGCTGGGAAATTGTCTACTTGAAGTAAAAGGAGATGTACTTACAAGACGGGAGACCACAGGCTATCTGACCTTCCGCTCTTAATGTTCAGAGAACAAGATGCTTGTCCTGTGCTTGAGTGCTTGTTGTTTTTCTTTTGTACCCAGGTGAGGAACCCTGAATGCATGGTCAGCTACGTCTCGTGCCTTTTCTCTGCCAGAATCCTGAAGAGTAGATTTTAGATGTTGTGCTTTTAAAGACTGAGTTGTTAAGTTGTCTGCATTCCCAAAAGCTGTTTTTGAATAATTCTCCTAGAAGCTAGAAAGTTTATGTGCACACACCTCCACACAGATGCACATGCACACACAAAATCAAAAATAAAATAAATCTTAAAAAAAAAGTTTAACTCCCAATGGAGGAGCTAGAGAAAGTACTCAAGGAGCTGAAGGGGGCTGCAACCCTATAGGTGGTACAAAAATATGAACTAACCAGTACCCCCTAGAGCTCGTGTCTCTAGCTGCATATGTAGCAGAGGATGGCCTAGTCAGCCATCATTGGGAAGAGAGGCCCTTTGGTCTTGCAAACTTTATATGTCCCAGTACCAGGGAATGCCAGGGTCAAGAAGTGGGAGTGGGTGGGTAGGGGAGCAGGGCAGGGGGAGGGTATAGGGGACTTTCAGGATAGAATTTGAAATGTAAATGAAGAAAATATCTAATAAAAAATTACAAAAAAGTTTAAGCGTGGAATGATGTCAGCAAAATGGTGGGGTACTAGCTTCAAATAAGATGATGTGCAGTGTGCAAGATACACACACACACACACACACACACACACACACACACGCACACGCACACGCACATGTACAAGACAGAGCTGAAAAGTTTAGAATTCTGATAGTTATAGGTTTAAGGCAACCTTGTGAACACTGAATCTAATCAAGGCAACTTGAAAACGGGACAGCCTGTGACATGTTAACTCATCTCTGTCCCACCCCTCCCAGCTTGGCAACAATCTTGAAGCAGAAACAGCACATGTTTCTAGGGTAGGACTCTGGTCCTTGGTTCAGAGGTAGCAAAGCAGACCACAGTCCCACATTATATCACACATGTGTCCAAAAGGTTACCCAAAAGCCTGATGTAAGATGATGGCTTTAATTTTCCTAAGACCTCCAGGCAAAGAAGCAGAGGGCATTGCTCAAAAAACACATAGGAGGAACTGGCAACCCGCCAGGGCCTGGAAGGAAGATTCTGACACAGGCATTCAATAGACTGCCCACGGGGGAAGCTGGGGCAAGCTCTCTGGCAGGCAGAGGAGTCTGAGCTGTGTTCAACACCAATGCATCCTGAGCAGAGACCTGAGAAGACCTTAAATATTCCTATGGGATATGTTTGAATATGAATTGTGCCCCCACAAAGGTTTGTGTATTTAAAACATGCTACTCACATCATCGTGCTTTGGGAGGTGACTGGTTCACAAGGACACCAATGAGTTCTTATGGAATGGGCTGTGAGCAGCTGGGACCTGGATGGAGAAAGCAGACCGTGCTATCAACTGCTCAGCTCCCCGGATGCCATGAGAATGACACCTTAGCTCTGCCCTGTGACTCCTCCATGATGCTTTAGCCTCACCCTAGGCTCACAGCAATGGAGTCAGCCAACCAGGGGTGGAAACCTCCAAAGTACATCTTTCCTCCTCTAAGTGGTTTTTCTTGAGTATTCTGTTGTTTTGATGAGAAAAAGCTAATGGCATTCGGCAAAAGCTGAGGGGTTTCCTTGCTGAGCTACCAGCAAGTCCTACAAGACGTGTTAATGGGCGTCCTTCCAGCTAAACAGAAGAACCCAAGGCAACAGCATGAGTCATTATGAAGGAATCCAGATGAACATGAAAAGAAGCTACAGCCCACTCTACAGCATCTGAATACTCAACTTAAAGTGGATCTGGGAGCTAACCTCAAGAGCCAGCACTGTAAGCCTGTTAGGGAGAAACACAGCAGAGACTTATGACAGGTTTGACTGTAGCTTTACGGTCGGACCTCCAAAAGCACAAGAACATCAATAAAAACAGACAAGATCTTCAAAAGTAAGAGCAATGGAGTCAGCAACAAAGTATTCTTAATGAAAAGAAAAGGAGGCTTAAATAATGACAACAAATGTCTGCAAACCACATCTGATGAGAAATTAACGTCGTGCACTTACATATGAGCACATACACGCCCTACATAGTGACTCCCAACAACGACAAGAACAAAAACTCTAAAGTATGATGACAGGGTAGTGGGGGTGCAAGGCGGGGGGGGGGACAGGTATGGCGTAATTCCAGAATCTGAGATCTTGAAGCACTCCTGCTTCATTCAGGAGTTCAAAGATAGCCTTAGCTACATAGTGAGTTCAAGGTCAGTCTGAGACACACAAGACCCTGACAAACAAAATAAACCAAAGAAATAAAGGAGGGGCAGCGAATTAAATATTTTTAATGAAAGTACACAGAGGGCTGGAGGGGTGGCTCAGCAGTTAAGAGCGCTTGCTATTCTTCCCAAGGACCCCATGCCTGCCTATTCCTCCAGCTTGAGCTGGTGGAACCTTCTTTTAACAGGGTAAACACCTACACTCACAGATACACACAACTTAAATTAAAATCTTGAAAAGAACGCACACAAAAGACAATACACATATGACTTTCTCAAGTTAAGTGAATGAAAATCAAACCCCCAATGAGGTATCCCTTCACATTGGGACAGCTAATAATAGGTTTTGTTTGTTTGTTTGTTTTAAAAGAATTTTATGGCTTTTTCCCTATTTATTTATTTAGTTAGTTAGTTGTTCATTTTCTTATTTATTTTTAACTTATTTATATTTCAAGTGTTATCCCCTTACCCAGTTTTCCCCCTCCCGGAAACCCCCATCCCATCCCTGCTCCCCCTGCTTCTATGAGGGTGTTCCTCCACCCACCCACTCTCACCTCCTCTCCCTCGATTCCCCTACACTGGGGCATCTATCGAGCCTTCATAGGACCAAGGACCTCTCCTCCCATTGATGCCTGACAAGGCTGTCCTCTGCTACATATGCAGCTGGAGCCATGGGTCCCTTCATGTGTACTCCTTGGTTGGTGACTTAGTCCCTGGGAGCTCAGGGTGTGGGTGGGGGGGTTCTGGTTGGTTAATATTGTTGTTCTTCCTATAGGGTTGCAAACCCCTTCAGCTCCTTCAGTTATTTCTCCAATAGTTTTTGAAAAGCAAATAATATGAATTAACAAGAACATGGTGAAATCAAAGTCCCTACCCATTGGCTAGTCAAATGGAAGGATATACCCCAGTTATTTACAGATCTTTGCTATGCACTTCCATATATGGGTCAGTTGTTTTCAGCTCTGGGCTGCTGTGAGCATTGGTGTTTAAATATCTGAGTCTTGATTTCAGCTCTTTGGGGCACATTCCCCCGAGTGAGGGGCACATGCATGTATTAAGATCCTATCCAAAAAAAAAAAAAAAAGTAGGCCCCAAAACTTAGCAGCCATATCAGAGGAAAGGTGTAGCCCCCTCTTCCGAGCTCGGTCTTGGGGTGAACACCTAATTCTTGGATGCCATGGATAGCAGTCTACCCCCTGATACCTGTCATGTGCATGGTAGAGGCTGAGACTCCCTGGCTGTTCCCTGCACTCTGGCTCTGCTCAGTCCCCCGCTGCTGCGACCCACTCACTTGCCTGTCTATCTGCCTGTTCATCTATTTGAACCAGCCATTTCCTGCTCTTGACTTGACTTTTCATCTAACAGCTGAGCTCCACAGCTTCTCTGTCAAACTCAGCTTCAACAACCCCAACGCAGACCCAGCAGCAAGTCATTATGCTATATGGAAGTTGATGTTAATAATTAAGATTGGCATAAAAGAACTTGAATTCACCAAAGTAGGCAGATTATGTCACTGAAGCCATCAAACAGTGTGAATGTGCTGCTATTCAATCACTTCTGACATTGGGGACAGATGTGCTTGCTTAAGTTTCTGGCCTAGCATACTCACATCAATAATCCTCACATTAGTGGGTCAAAGAAGGCCTGGCAGCTTCTGCTTTCCAGTCAAGAAAAGCAAAGATCTTGCTCCAGGGAGGAGCAGGTGGGCAGTCACCTGCCAGGGAAACACAAAAGTTCTGTAACATTTTGTCCCTGGTCCTTGCTGGACTGAGGGGCCTCATATGGAGGAAGATCGAACTACTGGCGGCTTCACAATAGCTACCACTGCCTGTGGGCTTTGAGCAAGGTGGTTTCTTAAATTTTTTACACACCCCACCCCGCTTTTAGTTTTTTGAGATAGTGTTTCTCTAGGTAGCCTTGGTTGTCCTGGAACTCGATTGTGTAGACCAGCCTGGTCTCGAACTCACAGAGATCTGCCTGCCTCTCCCTCCTGAGTTCTGGGATTAAAGATGTGCTCCACCACTGTCCAGCTGCTTCCATGTCCCGACTGTAAGAATTGAAGTCAATCTGACATAGCATATAGCTAGCCTCAAAAACTCCTGTTAGAAACATATTCTCAGAAATTTTGGTAAGTCACGAGATAGAAATTCCTCCAGGCCAAACATTCTATGCTGCTCTTTCCCTGGGTGTCTGAACAGCAGTTAAACCTGGACCACTAATATCAAGTCCACACTCAAGCGAGAAACATCCCAACACATAATCCAGACACCTGGAAAATCTCCACAAGGCCATGGAACATGTGGGAGACTCCAAACAAAGGCAGTGGTTTGCTTTTCGTAATTTTTGCAATCGTTCTTGGCTTTGCTATTTTTGATGATTGCTCCCAAAGGCAACATTATGATTTGGGGCTGGGGGCAGGGGAGGGGGAGAGGGTGTTTGTTTTAAACACTACACTCAGAGGCACTAGAAAGATCTTTTTTTTTTTTTTTTTCTTGCAGGCATAAACACTTGCTGGGAAGTCCCTGGATCATCTTTGTGAGAAAGTTCTTCCCCAACTAACTCTGCATCTCTTCCAGGGGCCCTTAGCCTCTGTGACCGCCTACAGAAAGAGTGCTCAGTTTCTTCTGCTAGTGAAACATGCTGGCTTTGGGCGTATCTCTAATTTGTCTTTCCTCTAAAACTCTTAAAGCCACACGTGGGCACGGAAAAGATGAGTTTACATTTAAAACCCACCCTTAAAAGTTGCCTTACCTTTCCTGGCTCATAGAATCACCAGTAGAGAAATATCTAGGCCTTGCAGCTACACGTTGAGCACATACAGCCCCTACTCCTGCTGCTGCAGTGGGCTAGACGCTGACTAATCTTCACTGATCAGTGATTTGCCAGACTCTTCTCTGGCAATGGTACCTCATTACCTGATCACATGCCCTGCCTCCCACCCTTTCAGGGCTCAGAAGAGCCAGCGCATGGAAAGCACCATTGGGGGGGGGGCTCTCAGCAGGTTGTTGGTGCTAACAGACAGAGGGTAGTGTTTTCAGAACAAGGGCCTTGTAATCAGACAGGTCACCACGCAGGGTCTGTGTGCAGGTTTCTTTGTTTTTAATTTCCTCAACCCCTGTTTTTGTCACATGTAAAGTGGGGGAGATAATTCCTTAAAAGTATTGTGAGGATCAAATCACATGGGCCACATGAAGTGTGTTATACCTAGAAAGGGGCTTGCATAAGGAGGTCATTATTATCCATAGCTCTGTCATTAGTGCCCGGAGTGAGACTCAGCACCACTCAGCTCTGGTGGCTGCAGCCTCCCTGTGAGCAGCAACTCTCCCCAGCACATTCCTTTCTTGCCTTTGTGACTTGACCTTGGCACTTCCGTGTACTTAGAATCCTCTTCCTCTCTCTATACCTTTGCCTGCCTATCTTCTCTTCCTTTAGGTTTCAGCTTAGATGTCATACCTAGGGGACAGCCTTGCTGAGCCTGCTCCCTCTCAGATCAGACCTGTTTAGATTTCCCCAATGCTTATGAGTATTGTACCTCTTTGTAACACTGTCCACAATCACAATTAGACTATTAGGAATTTTATTATTGTGGTGGTGTGAATGGAGATGGTCCTCATCGGCTCATATGTTTGAGGTTGGTCTCTAGTTGGTGGAACTGTTTGGGAAGGATTAGGAGGTGTGGCCTTGTTGGAGGTATTGTCACTGAGGGGGGCAGTCTTTGAGGTTTTAGAAGACTTGGGAATTCCCACTGTACCTCTTTCTGTCTCCTATTTGTGGATCAAGATGTGAGCTCTCAGTTGTCACATGCCTTTGCTCAGACATCATGGACTCTAACCTCTACACAGTAAGTCCAATGAAACAACTTCTTTTATAAGATGCCTTGGTCATGGTGTTTTGTCACAGCAATAGAAACTCTAAGACAAGCATTATGATGTATCTACAACA
Source organism: Mus pahari (assembly GCF_900095145.1). Taxonomy (NCBI): domain Eukaryota; kingdom Metazoa; phylum Chordata; class Mammalia; order Rodentia; family Muridae; genus Mus; species Mus pahari. The sequence continues at coordinate 3,379,064 of NC_034606.1, read as the reverse complement.
CAAAAATAAGAATTATATTGACCATGGCAACCTCATTGCCCAGGAAATGGCTTATCAGATGAGAGTTACTGAATGTGGAGGAGAGAGGGAAAGGGAGGGAAGAAAGGGAAGGAAAAGAGAAGAGAAGGGGAGGGAGAAAAGGGAAGAAAGGGACTTGGGGGGTCTTTATTGACCATCTAAAAACAAACCAGCCTACACTTGAGCTACACTAATTTAGCTCAGAGGAGTGACTTCTGGATCAACTTGCCCACATAGCGTCGGCAACATAAAGCCTCTTCCTTAATCTTGGTGGAGCCAACATTACACCAAGCTCTTCTAGAGTCTTTCTTAGAAGACCTATGGCTACTTCAGCACCAACCAGGTATTGCTTGAAGTCTACTCTGTGAATCCTTGGCTCTCAGCTAAGCCCTAAGCCTTAAGGACATTAGAGCCATATCCCACCGCTCAATCTTCCTGCTGCTGAGCAATGGAGGGCCTTTGCTAGAGAAGGGCTTAAGGCTCCCACCAGTACTTCTGAGATGACCTGGAAACCCACATTTCAGGGCCACACCAGGGCAACACTTCTTGTCAATTCCTACCAAATGCCTTGAATCTCATTTAAACAGTGCTAATTATTCTGGAAGTTTCTTGCTTGCTTGAGGTCTACCTACCCAAACACATATGGCCTTGACTTTTCCCGTGCTGCACTAATCACCAGGTGTAACTGTTTTTGTGGAAAAGCTCACGCCGAAATCAGAACAGTTTAAATAACAGCCTTGAAAACTCAGCCCAACATTGAAATTCTGGTCACTTCCCACCCCATCTGCCTCCCATCTCTGACATCACAAAGTAGGGAGCATAAACTAAAGCCATCCCAGAACTCTCCAAGATCATATGTGAACCAAAAATTTGGCTATTTACAGTAGCTTGGGGCTCAGCTTGTGGTGGGATAGCCGCATGCTTTCTAGGACAGACAGCCTTTTACCCCAGCAACTGGGTTGTGTGTGAGGGATGGGGAGAAGACAGGCCCAGAAGGCAAGAGAAGACCTGATTACCTTGCATCCTAGTTGATAGGGATGTCCCAAGGAAGCTAACAAAATAGAAGCTGAAAGAGGAGGGTGTAGCCACCCAGTGAGGTTACAACTTGAAAGAGGAGAATGGAAATGGGGCACAGTGACAGTGGGAGGTGAGGAGGGACAGGTAGAGTGGACATTGCCTGGGAAGCACTTGGTGTTGTGTGCCAGTATGCATGTGACATACATGCTTACCCCGTCAACCTTGAAATCTTCAGTAAAGTCTGCATTGTTGTGTTTTGGGATCATTGTTTCCATGGGCCAGTGTGTTCCAGATTTCTCAAGGTAGCTACAGGGTAAACAAATAGCCCTCCAAGGAGGCCTAGATGAGAGTATGTGATGCCTTATGTGTTAGTCTGTGTGAAAAGGGTCAGAGACATTTTGACTTTTCAGAAAAGATGTGTATGTTGGGGGGAGGAGTTGCACACTTGACTAAGTTCAAGTATCTGAAGAGGCCAGAAGATGTTGGATCCTCTGGAGTTACCGGTGGTTGGGAGTCAGATGCTATTGGGTGCTGGGAACCAAACTCTGGGAGGAACAGGAAGCACCGACAACCACAGAGCCACCTCACCAGTCTAATCAGAGACAGTCTTATTGGCACAAAAACTGAATAAGAAAAACGTCAACAGACATTAACGTTAATCTTAACGTCAACAGGACTACCATCTGGTGATCATTACTCTTCCCTTTTTATGTTTACTTGTAAAATATAGTGACTTTAGTGTGAAGCACAGCTTTAAGACCTCTATTCTAAGATGACTTAATTTTTATTTTATGTACATTGGTGTTTTGCCTCCATGTATGTTTGTGTGAGAGTGTCAGACCTTGGAGTTCCAGATAGTTGTGAACTGCCTTGTGGTTGTTGGGAATTGAATCCAGGTCCTCTGGAAGAACAGTCAGTGCTCTCAACCACTGAGCCATATCTCCAGCCCCAAGACTCCCCCTCTTTATTCTCTCTCTTTTACAGAGAGAGAGAGAGAGAGAGAGAGAGAGAGAGAAAGAGAGAGAGAGAGAGATCTTTAATCTTTGTGTTATCCTTTGCTTGTGGAATGTACCTCCACAGACTCAACAATTTGAATTCCTGGTCCACACATAGCCCTGCTCTTTGGGGAAGGTCTAGAAATCTGGAAATGTTTGGAGGCTACAATTATACAGAGGGAGAAGGCTCCCCTGGGTAGGACTTGGGTTATCTTGTCTCTGCTCTCTTCCTATCTGAATTCCTTTGCTTCCTGTCCACTGAGACACAAATGTCTACCACATGCTCCTGCATCTGTGCACAGGGCCAGGCCACCTTGGACTGAACCTTCAGAAACAAAAACCTTCTTCCCTTAAGTTACTTCTGTCCCATATTTGGTCACAGGGATGAGAATAAATTCTACTTTGTATATGCACATTCTTTACCTGTAGATACCCACATCTATCACCAGCTTGCCTTCTTCCCCACTTTGAGCTGAGATCTGGGGAAACATCTGAGAAAAGGGAGAATCTTGGTCTTGGCTAACTCGTGCCACACCTAAGGACAGTTACTGTTGCTTCCTTGCGGCTCAGTGAAGGGGGAGGAGAGTTGAAATGAATGATCCAGCTATTCTGAAGAATGTTTTTATGTCTTTTCTTAGGAAGACAGAGGGGTCAGAGGGAGTGCTCTGCCTTGGTGAGAGAGCCCTGGCCAGAGGCACACCCTGTGGGTTGCATTCCACATTCACCCTTATAATTTAATTCAAGAAACCGGAGCTCCCGGCCAAGAATAACAACTTGTGATTTGTAAGTGTCAAACACACCAGAAATCAGCCAGGGTACAGGGACAGATGCCCGGAAGATATTCTTCTGTCTACAATACTGGAAGTCTCTTCCACTTTAGAACATGTGGTTTTTCTCTGCTTGGGATCAGAAAAGTGATTCTGAACATCAGCCATAGTCACTTTAAAAATAAACTCTGTGACTGTAACCCTGGCTGAGTGTCTGCATTCGTGGCCTTGGACTGAAGACACTGGTGCAACCAAGATTTGCATTCACCAAAAATAGTCATTTCAGTGTCTGGAAAGACAGCCAAGGCCAAGTTCTCGCCCCATTGCTGTGTTCTTCTCCAGGAGACCAGATAGACTTCTAGGTCCTTGGAATCTTTATTCAACAAAAACCACATTGAGGACTATTTATGCAGCAGATTCAACAGGGAACACAACGACCAGATCCCTGCTCTGGAGGGCCTTATTGAGCCCCATGGCTACTCTAACAAAGGCCCATCAGAGGGTAGGTTAGGGAAAACAGCTGGGGCTAGTGCTTGGTTCAGTGGAGGTCACTGCCAACCGCAGTGACTTGTGTCTACTCTCTTGCGTGTGGAAGGAGAAACCCGTCTTCTGAAGACTGTCCTCTGATTTCCACGTGGTGCACACACAGATGCACACACTGTCCTCTGATTTCCACATGGTGCACACACACAGATGCACGCACCCAACATCTTTCTTTGTTTTTAAGAAATAACAGAAGACTTTGGCCTTACAGCTTGAAGAGGAGTCTGAAACCTTAGGGTCCACAGGGTTGCTCCCTCCAAATGTTCTAGGGAGGAGTCTCCCTGGCATTCTTGGTGCTCTGCCTCCAGTCTTTGCCTCTGTCACCACATGGCCTTACCTCTGTGTGTCTACATTTTACATTTCTCTCTTCTGAGGACCCGGGTCATACTGACCTACCCATATCCACTGACCTCATCTTAGCTAAGTGCATCAACCAACTCTGTATTCCCTAAGGTCTTTGGAAGGTCCCAGGTGAGCATGAATTTGAGGAAGGGCGTGTTCAGCCACAGGTGAGTAATGGTAAACTGGTAAACAGGAAACAATTAGATATAGGGCAGGGAGTTATGGCAAGTATAAACATGGCTGTTTGCTATGAGTTTTCACCTCTATTCTCTTCACTGGTACTCTGGGTCAAGATACACTAAAGCAGAAACAAAGATTAAAAAGAAAAAGTGCCTCTCCTCTTGCTGTGGGAAGATGCTAGGCACATGGAATGCACTGAAATTTCTTTTGTCTTTCAGAGACCAGAGAATCTGGAGCCTGAATTGAAGTGTGTGAGAAATTGGTGTACCAACAGCAAGAGAGAGGAGAGAAGGAAGGCATAAAGATTCCCCAAAGGGGAGGGAGCAAGTGTGGGTAGACTGTCCTGGGCAATCTCCCTGCACCCCCAGACCCCACACACAGCTCTCCACTCCATCAATAGTTCTGAGTCCTAGTCAATGGCTTTGGCCAGCTCTGTGGACACAGAGCAACAGATGGAATGAAATCAAGCCAATTGGAATGTTCCTTTGAGGTCAGGGTATGGTGGAAGCAGCACCGCCATGCTATATCATGGTGAATGGTGACAAATCATGGGTTCACTGTATGAAATAGCAGGGTTGGGGTAAAACTTTCAGATGAGGGCTACAAAAGACCTCCCTGAAGAGGTGGCTGCAAAGATGTAGTCTGCAAGATGAGAAGATGTGCCCAGGTGAGACTTTTCAAGAGATGGGTGAGACTCTTCAAGCTGAGGAGGGAACAGGCCTGGTGGGTCTCTGGTAGGAAGGCCAATAGTCAGTCAGTGGATACATCAGGAAGGAGCATTCATCTGGGGACTTGTGAAGTTTGTGAGCTCTTTCAGATTGTTGTGTGGAAATCCCAAGTAAGTCATTGAATAGTTGGGCCCACCAAGAGAGAAGTTGGAGACTGTTGGCATAGATGAGGGAATTCTCTCAGAGGTTCCTGAGTCATAGTCAGGGTATACCAATCCCACTCAATATACCCATCACAGTTGGGGTACATCCATCACGGTTGGAGTACACCCATTATAGTTGTAATATACCCATCACAAGTGGGGTACACACATCACGGTTGGGATACATCCATCACAGTTGGGGTATACTCACTACAGTTGAGCAATACACATTACAGTTGGGATATACACATCACAGTTGGGGTATACCCATCACAGTTAGGGTATTCCCATAACAGTTGGGGTATACTCACTACAGTTGGGCTATACACATTACAGTTGGGCTATACACATTACAGTTGGGATATACACATCACAGTTGGGGTATTCCCATAACAGTTGGGGTATACTCACTACAGTTGGGGTATACTCACTACAGTTGGGGTATACTCACTACAGTTGAGATATGCACATCCCAGTTGGCCATGAAACAGGGAGGTTTTACTTCTATAAAGCAACATTTTTCCTAAAAACTAACACAAATGTTAACATTTTTTAAATGTTAGAAATTCATCAGCAACAAAGAGTGGTACAATTGCACATGATGTTCTAGAAGCATGTCTCCCTGTTCTGGTTCTGCAGCAGAGCTCACAGGGTGTTTTATTCGAACTGCCACCTTGTTCTGAGTAGAGTGATGGATGGAGTTACAGTTATGGGTCAGCTGATATGAAGATGAGGATTCTGGGTAACCCAAGAGGAACTCCAGTACTCAGAGCAGAAGGTTGGGGCTGACAGGTGAAGAACGATCCAGAAAAACAGAGCACTGAGGAGGGAGGAAGACATAAGCTGAGGAGTGCAGGCAGCCTTCCCAAACTGACAAAGACCCTGTGGATTTTCCCTCAGAGCCCCTGGAGGAGAACACAGCCAATGCCTTTGTTTTAGCCAGTGAGCCTGGGCTGGTCTCTTGGCATTCAAATATAATTATTCATTTGTGTAAGACACTGAGTTTGTGGTAATTTAATGTAATAAGCAATACAAAAACCTACTTACATCATGAGTCATTGTGACATTTTCAAGGCTGATCTGTAGCAAATGGGTTGTTGCTGTTATTGTTTATAGAAAGGAACCAAGGTGATGATTTACTCAACATTAACGACACATCTGTGCCCCACCCCTGGCGGTTTGAGAGTCTGGGAATGGGGAGCAAAATTGCAGCTTTTAGAAAGGACCCAAGAGATTGTTGAGTACAGCCACTCCTTTGAGGTCAGGTGATAACTTGTGCTCTCTAGCACCACAAGTTGGGGTGCTACCCTCTGGCCCCATGGTCCCTTGGCCTATCCCTTGTCAGGCTGCCTTAGCACCCCAAAAGCACTCCACAGCCCGAGATAACAGCCACATTGTCTGATCTGAAGGTGCTTTTTTCTGCCAAGTGGGTTCTTTTGTCATTGTGAGTACTTTCAAAGCATAAAGGTGTGCGTTCGGGCATGCTGATAGTCCATGCCACACTCTCAAAGCAGCTGGCAGAGCCTTAAACATGTCAGAAATGCACCTTGTTGTCTACCATGTCCCAGCCTTGCCCAGCAGGAAACTTGGGGTGTGGCAGAAAAAATGTGCCTCTTCTCCAGGGCTCATGGGCAATCCCAAGCACTTTCAGGTTTGATGACCTCTGTATACCGCACTGGGCTGTGTACCAAGCATCAAATGCAGCTGAATAGGCCCCTCTTGTGGACTAGAAATATCCTGTCTATTCTTGATGCCCTATGGGGCAGTCACGCAGATTGTAATTAAACAAATATCAAGAAAGCCCACTCTATAACAGGACTGAGCCCAGAGGTGGGACAGCAGGGATAGTACAGGCTGGGGCTTGACCTCACAGATATTAGCCAGCGATACCTCCCAGGCTGTGAACTATAGCTTTTTAAAGTCTCACTGCTTTGGAGTCTGATTTGCACATCATTTCCTCTGGAGGTTAGCATACAGATTCTGGGTAAGATCGCTGCAGCATTTCTGATGAGCTCCCCGTGTTAGAGGCTGTTGGAATAATGGCCACACTTGGAGTAAAAAGGTGACAAACCACTTAAGGCAATTCTGTATCCATTCTAGCCTAGGATTGGAACAGGTGACAGAGCCCATCCTTCTCACAGGAGAGAAAACCTGAGATGTTGAGGGTCACAAGCAGACCTGGGCCGTCAGCCCAGAACTTCCGTGGACCTCTCCCACTTTATCGAGAGGCATGAGCTAAAACCCAAGCCCGAGGCAGCTGCCTAATTATGTCTGGCTTTAAAAGCATAGACACACACAGACCCATACAGACTCCCTACATGTAAGGGGGCTCCCTCTGGTCCAGCCGTTGATAGAGGAACAGCTGTCAGTCTGTGGTGCCTCTCTGTGATAAGGAAAGGGCACCCCACCTTGCTGGTGAGGGCGAGATGGAGGTGGCTCTGGATGTTTGCAGCTCCTCTCAACTTTCTCTTTAACAATAATGGCCTTCCAATCTCTTACAACCAAGGAGAACTGGGAAGCTGGGTTCTCTTGGCTTTGCTCCAGTCTGAGCAGCTGGAATCTACTGGACATGTTCGGTCACTCTCCCCCGAGACAGGGCAACTGGGTAAAGCCAGCCACTTCATTCAGAAGCCTCTCTCCCACCCTGCTTCCCACTTCATGTCGGGGCTGGCTCCCTGGCAAGGCAAGCCTCACCCCCTATGCCCTGCTCCCCTTCTTGCTAAGGCTGGTATAAATTCCCAACACAAGAGTTTTTTGTTTCTTTTTTTGTTTGTTTTTGGAAAATCTTCACACCATATCAAACATATTAAAGGCATATCCGCATCAATTTTATTTTGTGTTTGGCCAATGTGAACAAGCAGTAGTTGTTAGTAATCTAACTATAAAAAAAATGATGTCTATAATTCTGCCTTTGAAATAATTTGCTACAAATTCATTTTATGAAGGGCTAGGCTTTCTTCATAACTGGTCAGCAAGCTGGAAAGAAAAGCAGGCCTTATTGTTTTTAAGCATCATGATTTTGTTTATGAAGTCCCAATTTATTCATGAAACTAGCGTGACATTTTTTGTAGGTATTTAATTGAGTCTACTTAAATTCAATTGTGCTGTTTTCTTTCTCTGCTTTGGAGCTCCTCACAAATTTTACAGGGACCTGAAATGTTTCCTTAGACTGGCCAGGTCTAAGAAACGTCAGGCGATGCCAGGGCGGGTGGTATAGAAGCTACCCAGGGACCCTTACCAGCCGTCTCCACACTTTGCTTCCTTCCTGTGTTTTATTACCTCCAGGGACCCAGTTTTAACCAAGAATTGGTTTCCATGGTGATAGGGAATGTCCAACTAGGGAAAAAAAACTTGGCAGAAACATCAGGTCTAGGAGCTTTCTTAAAATGACTAAAATTTAAATATAGACGGTGGAGTGCATAATGGGTAAAGCAGGGAAATTATGCAGAGTAGTCAGGATTGAAGAGGTGTGTGTGTGTGTGTGTGTGTGTGTGTGTGTGTGCGCGCGCGCGCGTGTGTGCGAGAGAGTGTGTGTGTG
>NC_034606.1:3357285-3369963 GCF_900095145.1 Mus pahari | reverse complement strand
GTTGCTAGGTAACTGGGGAGGAGTTTAGCCTGAAGGTCAGAAGCTTGGGCCATTGCCTAGGTGACACTGACCATGCTTCTCTTGTGAGGGCTGTGGAGGACAGTAACTTAGGCAGGAGCCAGAGTTCCAGGAACATGAGGGAATGCCTATCGTGTCATGAAGGTGAATTATCACCACTTTGGGGCTTCAGACCTCAGCTCAACTGGAGACCAGCCTGCAATTCCCCACAGCCCCCTGGACAAATCATTTCACATCCATGTGCCTGCAGTTGGGTTGGTATTCTAGCCACTGCTAGATTAAGTTGGCTGCTTGAGTTGAGTGTTTAGCACAGGGCTTGGCACAAGTTGGACACTCAGATATAATTGTGTGTGTGTGGTACATACATACATGTATATATGTGGGTGTGCACACTTGTGCCCTAGTGTGAAGGCCAGAGGAGGGTGTCAGATGTCTATCACTGTGTTCACTATCCCTTAAGACACTTGACTGGAAGCTTGCTGCTTTGTCTAGGCTAACTGGCCAGTAAGCTCCCAGGATCCACCTGTCTCTGCTCACTGGCCCCAGAACTGGAATTACAGGTGCTTGTGGCCATACCCCCGTTTGTCACATGGGTGCTAGAGATTGAGCTTGTCTTCATAGATGTCCTATAAACATGTATGTACATACATACATGCATATACATGTATGTAATATATATATATATACATACATACATAAAACTCAGTAAGCATATATATGCATATCAAAACAACGGATATTATTTTATTATAAAAAGCACAGGCCTAAGGTCTCCCTTGGTGTCTCTATCTCATGCAGTATGGAATGACTCTGGCCCTCTTTTCTGTTTGTTTTATGAGACAGTGCCTCACTATGTAGTGTAGGCTAGCCTTAGACTCACACCCACCTGCCTCCGGCTCCTGAGAGCCTGTGATAATGGAGATCATAGGGATCCACCAACACATGCAGCTTTCTAGATGGTTAAGGTGAAAGTGAGAGCCCTTAGTATGCACAGCTCTCAGATCCAGAGCCAGGAACGGGCACTAAGGAAAAGTTAAGAGACGCAAATAGCAGTCTGTATTGGAATGCCACCTAGGAAGCCCCAGGGCAGGCGACCGTGCAGCGGTTAGAACCCATGTACTGAGCTTGTCATTCTCAAACTGGCCTGTGCATTGAACCCCTGCCCCAGGGTCCTACACTAGATGCTGGAATCCCTTAAGGGGAAGAGAGAGGGTAGATTATCCGAAGGATGAATCGGGCTACGTGCGAGGTGCACAGGCATTGCTTCCAACCCTACTACACTGGCCTGACTTAACACATGCAGCCTCTGAATGTGAGAAACTTTGGAATGGGTCCAGAAACTGCCAGGATGTTCCCAGGACCTTGCCTGTCCACCTAACACTGTCCTCCCAACACTGGGGTTACAGTCAATTCTGGCCCTGCTCCCTTTTTATACTGGTGTGGGGATTCAAACCCAAGTCCTCATGCTTGTGCCATAAGAGCTCTTACCCACTGAGCCATCTCCCTAGTTCCACCCTTAAACGTACAATCAGAGACAAAGTAGTAGGCCATTTCCACAAACAGTCACTTTAATGCACAGTCAAGTTTAAAAGGTGCTCTTCTGGGGCAAACGAGGAAGAAATAAAAGTTTCGAAACCAAAGAAAGCGACAGAGGAAGCAGAGACCATCATCTGTTCCAGTGGAAGAAAGGCTGCGGGTTTACCCGGCACTATCACACTCACCCACTCAGACGCCACAGTAGGCGGTGCAGGCTCCCCCTTGCCCTTCCAAGTCTGCCCACAGTGCCTTGCTCTGGCCTCCCTTCCTGCCCACCTACTCCTGTCTGCTGGGCGACAGGAAAGACTTTCAGTGAACTCATCTTTGACTCCCAAGTGCATAACACAGTATCCAGCACAGAAAGAGTTGTTGGTTGAACTTGATCAAATCAGAACTATGCTGAAAAGAAGAAAGTAAGAGATAGGGAAGAGAAAGTCCCCCATGGCTGGGAGTACAGTGGGTGACCTTGGACAGGTAGCTTAGCCTCTCCAAACTTTGTTTCCTTGTCTGTGAAATGGGTACATGATTGCTCTGACCTGAAATGCTTGTTGTGAGTGTTCTGTGAGTCAAAATATTCAAATGCACTTAGAGTGCCCACATTCATAATAAGTCTAGAGGAGGTAGTCTGCTCACCCAACAGGGCAGGAGGCGGAGCCTGATGGAGACAGGCAACTTTTGCCATGTACTGTGGCCAAGGGACTTCAAAGTCAGCAAACATCAGAGGATGACATTTAGCTTTTACAAAACAAACAGAGCATCAGGTGCTGGCCCTTTACAAGCCAGAGCAGGAAACAGGCGAGTTGACGTTGTGACTTAAGAAGTCCCACGGTGTCAGGTGGAAGCTGGTGTTTTGAGGGGAAATCTGATGTGTGTGCTGATGTCAGGAGGCCAGGGGAAAAGTGTGGGTGGGTATGTCTGTGGGAGAAAAGAGTAGAAATTTCTCGGTGTATCGTAGAGCTGCCTTGTAGTATATGATTCAGTTTGTGAGCAAGAAGTGACCGCTTTGTTGCATTAAAGCTTCCATAATTCAAAAGATACAGTGCAGTAGCCGTGTGGTAAGATTTCAGAGATTTAGAGGAAACAGATCTTTTAGTGGATGAGACCCAAAACGCCTGCCAGATAAGTCCAATAGGAGACAGGCAGTGGAATGAACTTTTTGGCTTTATCACTCAAAGTTCATATTCCTTTCTTATGGAAATGGAACACAGACCAGTTCCGACGACACGAGATTGGGGGCTGACTTGTGGGTAACTAGACCTGTGATTAACCACTCTCAGAAGGTGGTCAAGAAGTGGAAAACAGGACAGGTTGTCAACTATGCAAACATTATAACCGAAAGGGGAATCACCCTGGCCCGGTGCACCCTCTAGGTGATTATAGACATTGGTGCTCAGTTCTCTTCTGTTGGCAAGATCCCGGTTCCAATCCTCCCCACACGTGGCGATTGCTCTGTGGTTCCACCATAAGGAGCTCAGTCCCAGTCACTTGCTTAGATTTCTTAAGGCCCAGTCTGAACCTTTGTGAGGGGATTAGCATGTAGAGAGAGCAATCCATGAACAATGAGTACTCCTCCCACCCTCCCGCCTTGCAGCTGATGCAGACATCTTTTCCTTCTTTCTGTGACCAGAGTTTGGCCCCTTATTACCTCACAGAGTCTGGAAACTGGTTTCTGCCAGCTACTTCTTAGAATTGAAATGTATCTTAGAGGCTTGAGGGGCCATGGCTAGGAGCTTAGAGATGCGGAGGAGGTGAGTACAAGGACAGCTTGGGAAGGGATGAAGGGGTCCCCAGAGTGCCCAAGTCCAACCTTCCTTGACCATTCTACTTAAGCTTCTAAATATATTTCTCTGTGTGGGATGATGCTCATGTCATTTGTCATGGCCACCAACCCTGGGAATTCCGCCTCATTCTCTGCTACTGCCTGTCTACTTCCCAGAAGATATTTTGGGTTTAGAAACATTTTTAAGAATTAATTTATTTACTTGAGGATGGGTCTATATAGCACAGGGTGGTCTTGAACTCTCTATAGGACCAAGACTTGATTGGAACTTACGATTCCCTGCTGCGCCTGCCAGGTGTTGGGATGGCAGGACAGTTAACCTGCAGTAAGGGCTGCGCTCACTCTTCCTCTCCTGGAATGCCATCCTCTCCCTTGCCTTGGCCTAGAAACTTTTCTGCCGCTCCTCAGAAACTGACTTCTGCTCTTGCTCTCTTGGTTTCCCTCCCACCTTCTCTTTCCATTCCCTTCCCCCCTCTCTCCACGTGCTCATGGCCAGACTCTATTGCTCTTCTCCTCTATTCCTCCATTTCTCTATTCTCTCTGCCTTTCTCTGCCTCTACTACCCTCTTAACTCCCCCCCCCCCGTATGCCCTGAGTAAACTCTATTCTATACTAAAAAAGCAAAAAACAGAAAAACAAATAAAACCAACCACCTGACTCCCTAGGGCTTGCTACTTGCTATTCTTCTGAGAGAAAGGGATTTTTGTCATCAGAAGGAGTCTTGCTGTTGTGGGAACCACTGAGCTCTGATAGCTGCTGACCCAGAGGTATGGCCACCAGTGTTGCACAGTTGGTTGAGCAAGGCTTGGATCAGGCTGGGTTTGTACAAATGTTCCCCAACCAGGTTCTAATACTGAGAAAACCATCTTTGTGGGCACAGAAGAATGTACTCATCGCTCTTGATTCATGTCTCCAGTTATCCAGCTATGAACACATGTTCACTTTTCATCCCTTTGGCCTCAAGAGCCATGGGACCACCAAGCAAGAAGCCTCAAGAAAAAGGCATGTGAAGACAGTTAGGACTTTTTAACATTTGGGTGTTTTAGGGGATCCTTAGCCAATGCTTTGTGGTGTGTCTGGAGTTCTCAAGTTAGAATCTGAGAGATGAGGAAAGAAATGGAGAGACAACCAGTCCATGTGCTTGTTAGCATCTTTTGATCAACTTCAAACAATCTGGAGTCATCTGAGAAGGGGAAACCTTGACTGAGAAAATGCCTCCATCAGATTGACATGTGGGCAAGTCTGCGAGGCATTTTCTTAATTTATGAGTGAAGTGGAAGGGCCCAGCCCACCGTGAGTGATGCCCCTGGGCAAGTAGCCCTGGGATGTATACAAAAGCAAATTGAGCAAGCCAGAGGAACAAGCCAGTAGGCAGTACTCATTCATGGCCTCTGCTTTGGTTCCTGTCTCCAGGTTCCTGCCTCGAGTTCCTGTTCTGGGTTCTCTCAAAGATAAACAATGATGTAAAAGTGTAAGCTGAATAAATCCTTTCCTCCCCAAATTGCTTTTGGTCATGGGGCTTATCACACCAATAGAATACAAACTAGTACACCTTCTATTGAGAAATGTTTCCTCTTCTTTGGTCCATTCAAACTTTTCACCATATGACCCTTGAAAGCAGAAGAGGAGTCTGCCATTTGAGGTAAAAAATGCGAACCTCAGGGGTCCAGGTGCAGCTTGTGCTGAGCGCTGGCCGGCCTGCCTGTCTGGCCTGCCTGCAGTTCTAGGTTAAAGCCTGAGTCCCCCAGCCCACACAAGCAAATGAACAAATGGGAATGATCACCATGAAAGTGCCTGTGACACCAGGTAGGAAAAAGCCTCAGAAGACAGTGGGCAGTGGACCTGCTCAGCTGACTGGGGCACTCTGGGGACAGATTTTCACAATGCTTTCAATTTCTCAGGCATGCTCAAATACAAGAGAATTTGCAGTGTTTTGGTATTGTTTTTTTGAGATTTTGGATTTTTGTTGGAGATTGGTTTTAATGCTTTAATTTCATCGGGAATCTGTATGTCCAAATGCTGAAGGTCCTTGTCCCCAGTTGGTTTTTGATTGATCAATAAAGATGCCAGCAGCCAATAGCTGGGCAAAGGGAGACAGGGTGGGCTAGGATGAGGAAGAGAGGAGAGAAAACCAATCAGCCATGTGAAAATTTCAGTGAGTGGGTCTGGGGTAGCAGGGGAAGCTTAGGAGTGCCCAACCTTTGACGTAGCCAAAGAATTTAAAAACTAACTGGTGTGTGTGTGTGTGTGTGTGTGTGTGTGTGTGTGTGTGTGTGTGTGTTTGTGTGTGTGTTCCATTCACGAATCCAGATAGCTTCTTGTGTATCTACCAGGAACCAAAGCAGAGTAGCTAAACTCACTGCTACAGGTTTGTTGTTTTGTTTTGTTTTTTAGAGAGATTTACTTTTTGTCTTAGCTGATTTTCTAGTTTCCTAAACAAGTGTGTTTGCACACATCTCTACCATGGAGAGGAAATCCCAGCCCTATTTATTGATTTATTTATTTATTAAAAGAAATTTTCACAATATTTCTGGTATGTGCTCACATGTTTGGAAGCCCAAGGACAACCAATGGTACTCATCTAGCTCTTTCTACTATGGAGCTCCAGAAGCTGAACAGTCACCAGGCATGGGGACACTGAGATAATTCCATAGCCCTGCCTCCCAGTTCAGATTTTGTTTTTTTTTTAAACTCTGATTAAAGAAAAAAAAAGCAAAATATGGAAAAAAGCATGAAGTTGGAAAACTGTTAAAATCAATTACTAGGTTGATATTTACTAATCAGTTAGTATATCCATAACAGCATTGTTTCTTTTTACATAAACAACATCCTTTCTTAACTTTTTTAGAGTCATATTATGTACAATAAAATTTAGTTGGGTTTTTAAACTTATTATAATTGCATTCCATGGCGTTTCTTGGTCTTCTTGGCTTTATTTTAACACACAAATAACATTCCCTCTGCTAAAGAAATGTAGCTTGGCTTAATCCCTGTGTCCAAGAGGGATATGACCATTCTTTTTTTTTTTTTTTTTTTTTTGCCGGGCAGTGGTGGGATATGACCATTCTTTAGTATTCCATGACTATGGGGCCTATAGACAACATGCTGTACTATAGAGTTCAGCTTTCATCCTGAAGACAATGAGAAGTCACAGAGAGTTTAACAGGCTGGGTGATAAAATCCACTTTTTATTTGGAAAGTTCTTTTGGCCCAACATGGAGAATTACATGGCTATGGTGAAGCAGAAGGTAGGGAGACCGATCCAGCTAAAACTGGAATTGAGCCCCTCAACACCCATTTCACAGAAATGCAGAGTCTCAGCTTCTCTTTGTTTGGCACTGTGAAGTGTTTGAGAGCTATGGATGTTTTGAAATCTAATTCTTCTACCCTAAAGGTGGCCAAACAAGGCTGGTACTTTAAATGACTTCTGGGGTAATATAAAGATTAGCGGAGGGTCTCAGTCAGAATACAGCTTCTAAGCCCAGTCTCCTGCCCTTTTTCTACAGCGGATCAGGTAGCCATCCGGAAACACTGCCAATTATATGTCCTTTGCATGCTCAGTGTTAAACTGAAGAGGGACTTATAATTTTGATTAGAATATGAGAATTATTGATGATGATAGTAATGACAAAGGTGGTCATAGTGATTAGTGGTAATGGAGACAGTCATGGTGGTGGTGGTGGTAGTAATGGGACAATCATGGTGGTGGTGGTGGTAATGGGACAGTCATGATGGTGGTGATAGTAATAGGACAGTCATGATGGTAGTGGTGGTAATGGAACAATCATGGTGGTGGTGGTGGTGGTGGTGGTGGTGGTGGTAATGGGACAGTCATGGTGGTAGTGGTGGTGGTAATAGGACAATCATGGTGGTGGTGGTGGTAATGGAACAATCATGGTGGTGGTGGTGGTGGTGGGGTGGTGGTGGTAATGGGACAGTCATGGTGGTAGTGGTGGTGGTAATGGGACAGTTGTAGTGGTGGTGGTGATAATCAGGACACAGTTGTGGTGATGGAGGTAGGGGTCATTCTTCACAAACAAGAAATTCCTTTCACAACTATGATCTCATTTATTTTCAGAACAAATTCGAAGAACAGTGAACATTAACTTATTGACAACTAGACATCATATAAAATTATATATGCACACACATTATTTTACTTCATTGACACTACAGCCTTATAAAATTGCAATTACTGCTCTTCCCATTTAACAGATGGGGTGAACACTGGAATTAAAACTTTGTGAGTTTCATGGACTATTTTGCAGGATTAACCATCCAGCTTTGAAGGACAACTTAATCAAGCTGCTGAAGTGCACAGCTACAGGTGAAGGAAAGCTGACTGGGGCCAGTTAGTCCTGTTGAAGATGACTCTTCTACAGGACAACAGAGAGCTCCACAGGCAACAGTAAAAGTGGCCATGGCCACAGGTCACCATCAATTTGCTATTGCCACATGTTATCCCTAGGATGCCATCGTGGGACTTATAGATGGCTCAGGAGAGAAAGGCTCATTCCACTAAGTTGAACATATTGGATATAGTCCTCATACATGTGGTAGGAGAGAAATGCAAGTTGTCCTCTAACACCCTGCCCTTCCCAAGACAAATAAATGTAATACATTCTTTAAAAAAGACTATCATCTCATGTGGCCTCCCCACAGGTTACTGGTCAGGGAGGCTCCAGAGGGCCCCTCCCCAAACAGCACCGGCTGCTGCCACTATTTTTGGTTGCTAAGTAAAACTAGATGATCAAATGGTTGGAGAGGTGTGGATATGATATGTATATGCATAGAAAATTCTCAAAGAATACACACACACTCACACACACACACACACACACACACACACACACACACACACACACCAATGCCATCTCATCTTGAAGAGCTCAGATGTGACAGGCACCTGTGCTGCAGAAAGTGTTTAATCCCAGCCGAGGTTACCCTGCTTTAGCTGTTCAAGTTCCCGGATGAAAGACACACACAGCCTTTATTGACTCTTAACCCATGGTGGTTTCTCCTTCCTCCTCCTGCACGTTTCTGACCCCAAGCCTGTGAAACATAAACCCCACCACCTATGTCTTTTCTTCCCACCTGTTGGCTATTGGCATCCTTATTTACCAATCAGAAATAACTTGGGGCCAATTTGTACTTGTAGACTTTCTAGTCTCTGGGACAATCAGGTCTTGGGGGACCCACACTTAGCATTACAACAGACAGCAAAAGACCGAACCTTAACAATTCCCCTTTTTAGTCCAATAAAAGGCTCTTTTCTTTCAGATATAAATTGAATACAGTTATAACAATTGCTAGAGGACAGAATTGCTTTCCAACCTTAAACCCCTCTGAATACCAATTCCCCCCCACCACCACCATATTCTATCAGCTTGTGGATCTCAACTAATGTTGATAAAGGCATCAGTTTGTGGACCAACAAAAGTGCCAATTCAGATGTTCTGGAAATGCAACAGCCAACATTCATGATTGCTTTGCTTCAATGTGGACATATTGGAACAGCTGTACCTGGTTCAGATCTATAGCTACAGCACACGTTCCATTTGCCATCTGTAATTTTACGGGATGGTGTGAAATACCAGCACTTTAAACATCAGACTTTTGTTTCCTGCTGTAATCGTCTAACATGACTGTGTCTGAAATACAAACCCTCTTACAGAGAAGACTGGGGCAGCAGGGAAAGGGCCGCTGGTAAGTAAGGTAAAGGAGTTCTTCTTTTGTAAGTTAATTTTTATTTTTTTATTTTTTTATTTTTTTGGTTTTTCGAGACAGGGTTTCTCTGTGTAGCCCTGGCTGTCCTGGAACTCACTTTGTAGACCAGGCCGGCCTCGAACTCAGAAATCCGCCTGCCTCTGCCTCTCGAGTGCTGGGATTAAAGGCATGCGCCACCACGCCCGGCTTAATTTTTATTTTTAACTTTTGAGAAGGCTGGGCTGATTCCGTGACAGGCTTCAAATGGGCAGGTAAGGAGACGAGGCCTAAGAACCGGGCAAGTCCAGGCAAGCCCAGGCAAGTCAGTTACTAATAGAAAAACTCCCAGGCTCCAGCCTTCATGCCTGGGTAGAGTTCCAGAATGCCTAGAGATAGAGGAAGATAAGGCCACTTAGCCCAGGATTCCTCAACAACACTAGAGATAGAGCAAGATAAAGGTCATCTGCCCGGAGCTCCAGTGTGCTTTAAATCAGGCCTGCGAGCTCACTTGATTTCTGGTAATGGAGACCCCAACATGCTGGACTTCTACAAAAAACACTCTTTGCTTTTACATACTATTTGAGTCTGGGGTGTCATTCTTTGGCAAATCATGGACCCTTACACTATATGCATGTGTATGTCTATGTGTGGGTACCTGTAGATGCCTGAAGGGCCACCAGAGCCACTGCTGGTAGCGTTATAGGCAGTTATCAGCCATCTAACATGTGTGCTGAGAATCAAACTCAGATCCTCTGCAAATACAGCTAGAATAGCCACTTTTATTTTGTTTTTAATTGCTTATTTTATTTATTTGCATTCCAAATGTTATCTCCTTTCTCAATTTCCCCTCTCAAAACCCCCTATCCCATCCCCCCTCCCCCTGCTTCTATGAGGGTGCTCCCCCACCCACCCATCCACTCCTGACTCACCACCCTAGCATTCCCCGACGCTGGGACATCAAGTTTCCACAGGACGAAGGGCCTTCCCTCCCATTGAAACTAGATAAGGCCATCCTCTGCTACATATGCAGCTGGAGCCGTGGGTTCCTCCATGTGTACTCTTTGGTTGGTGGTTTAGACCTTGGGAGCTCTGGGACGTGTGTGTGTGTGTGTATGTGTGTGTGTGTGTGTGTGTGTGTGTGTGTCTAGTTGGTTTATATTGTTGTTCTTCCTATGGTGCTGCAAACCTCTTTAGCTACTTCAGTCCTTTCTAACTCCTCCATTGGGGTCCCCTTGCTCAGTCCAGTGGTTGACTGTGAGCATCCGCATCTGTATTTGTCAGGCACTGGCAGAGCCTCTCAGGAGACAGCTATATTAGGCTCCTATCATCAAATACTTCTTGGCATCAGCAATAACATCTGGGTTTGGTGTCTGTATATAGGATGGATCCCCAGGTGGGGCAGTCTCTGGATGGCCTTTCCTTCAGTCTCTGTTCCACACTTTGTCCCCATATTTTCTTTAGACAGGAGCAATTTTGGGCTAAAAATTTGGAGCTGAGTGTGTGACCCCATCCCCCAACTGGGGGCCTTGCCTAACCTCTGGATATGGTCTCTACAGGTTCTCCCTCCCCTATGTTGGGTATTTCAGCAAATGTCATTCCCCATGGGGTCCTGGGAGCCTTGTGCTTTCCTGGCATCTGGGACTTGCTGGTGGCTACCCCCAGCTCCCCATCCCCCATTGCTACACACCTCTGTTCAATTTCCTGACCCTCTCTCTATCATTCCTATCTTCTTCCATACTCAATCCTGCCCCCCTTTTTTCCCTCCCCCTCCCCTTTCACTCTTCCTCCAAAATCCCTCCCATCCTCTACCTCATGTAAGTATTTTGTTTCCCTTTCTAAGAAGGACTGAAGCATCCACACTTTGGTCTTCCTTCTTCTTGAGTTTCATATGGTCTATGAGTTGTATCATGGGCATTCTGAGCATTTTGCCTAATACTTAAATCCACTTATCAGTGAGTGTATACCATGTGTGCTCTTTTGTGACTGGGTTACCTCACTCAGGGTGATATTTTCTAGTTCCATCCATTTACTTAGGAATTTCATCAAGTCATTGTCTTTAATAGCTGAGTTGTACTCCATTGTGTAGATGTACCACATTTTCTGTATCCATTTTTCTGTTGAGGGACATCTGGGTTCTTTCCAGCTCTTGGCTATTATAAATAAGGCTGCTATGAACATAGTGGAGCATGTGTCCTTGCTATATATATGTTGGAGCATCTTTTGGGTATATGCCCAGGAGTGGTATAGCTGGATCCTCAGGTAGTACTATGTCTAATTTTCTGAGGAACCGCCAGACTGATTTCCAGAGTGGTTGTACNAGCTTGCAATCCCACCAACAATGGAGGAGTGTTCCTTCCTCTTTCTCCACATGCTCAAAAACATTTGCGGTTAACCGGAGTTTTTGATGTTAGTCATTCTGACTGGTGTGAGGTGGAATCTCAGGGTTGTTTTGATTTGCATTTCCCTGATGACTAAGGATGTTGAACATTTCTTTAGGTGCTTCTTGGCCATTCCATATTCCTCAGTTGACAATTCTTTGTTGAGCTCCGTACCCCCCCCCCATTTATTTTTTTGTTTGTTTGTTTGGTTGGTTGGTTTTTCTGAAACAGGGCTTCTCTGTGTAGCCCTGGCTGTCCTGGAACTCACTTTGTAAACCAGGCTGGCCTCAAACTCAGAAATCTGCTTGCCTCTGCCTCCCGAGTGCTGGGATTAAAGGTGTGTGCCTCCACGCCCGGCTTCCATACCCCAATTTTAATAGGGTTATTTGGTTCTCTGGAGTCTAACTTCTTGAGTTCTTTGTATATATTAAATATTAGCCCTCTATCAGATATAGGATTGGTAAAGATCTTTTCCCAATCTGTTGGTTGCTGTTTTGTGTCCTATTGACAGTGTCCTTTGCCTTACGGAAGCTTTGCAATTTTATGGGGTCCCATTTGTCCATTGTTGATCTTAGAGCATGAACCATTGGTGTTCTGTTCAGGAAAATTTCCCCTGTGTCCATGTGTTCAGGCTCTTCCCCACTTTCTTTTCTATTAGTCTCAGGGTATCTGATTTTATGTGGAGGTCCTTGATCCACTTGGACTTGAGCTTTGTACAAGGAGATAAGAATGGGTCAATTTGCACTCATCTACATGCTGACCTCCAGTTGTGCCAGCACCATTTGTTAAAAATGCTGTCTTTTTTCCCACTGGATGGTTTTATCTCCTTTGTCAAAGATCAAGTGACCATAGGTGTGTGGGTTCATTTCTGGGTCTTCACTTCTATTCCATTGATTTTCCTGCCTGTTGCTGTACCAATACCATGCAATTTTTATCACAATTGCTCTGTAGTACAGCTTGAGGTCAGGGATGGTGATTCCCCGAGAGGTTCTTTTATTGTTGAGAACAGTTTTCTCTACCCTGGGTTTCTGGTTATTCCAAATGAATTTGCAAATTGCTCTTTCTAACTCTAGGAAGAATTGAGTTGAAAATTTGATGGGGATTGCATTGAATCTATAGATTGCTTTCAGCAAGATGGCCATTTTTACTATATTAATCCTGCCAATCCATGAGCAGGTGTCTTAGGAAGAAAAAAAGATGAGACAAGGTACATGTCTTAGTCAGGGTTTCTATTCCTGCACAAACATCATTACCAAGAAG
>NC_034606.1:3326666-3353355 GCF_900095145.1 Mus pahari | reverse complement strand
CAGATCATTCACTTGCTTGGTTAGAGTCACACCAATATATTTTATATTATTTGTGACTGTTACAAAGGGTGTCATTTCCCTAATTTCTTTCTCAGCCTGTTTATCCTTTGAGTGGAGGAAGGACACTGATTTGTTCGAGTTAATTTTATATCCAGCCAATTTGCTGAAGTTGCTTATCACCTGTAGAAGTTCTCTGGTGGAATTTTTGGTGTCACTTAAGTATACTATCATATCATCTGCAAATAGTGATAATTTGACTTCTTCCTTTCCAATTTGTATCCCTTTGACCTCCTTTTGCTGTCTAATTGCTCTAGCTAGGACTTCTGGTACTATACTGAATAGTTAGAGAGTGGGCAGCATTTTCTAGTCCCTGATTTTAGTACAATAGCTTCAAGCTTCTCTCCATTTAGTTTAATGTTGGCTACTAGTGTTGAGTTTTGTCAAATGTTTTTGCAACATATAATGAGATGATTATGTGTTTTTTTTTCCTTTGAGTTTGTTTACATAGGGGATTATGTTGATGTATTTCCTTATATCAAATCATCCCTGCATTCCTGGGATGAAGCCTACTTGATCATAGTGAATGATCATTTTGATGTGTTCTTCGATTTGGTTTGGGAGAATTTTGTTGAGTATTTTTGCATCGATATTCATAAGGGAAATTGGTCTGAAGTTTTCTTTCTTTGTTGGGTATTTGTGTGGGTTAGGTATAAGTGTAACTGTGACTTCATGGAATGAATTGGGTAATGTTCTTTCTGTTTCTATTTTGTGGACTAGTTTGAAGAGTATTGATATTAGGTCTTCTTTGAAGGTCTGATAGAATTTTGCACTAAAATCATCTGGCCCTGAGAGTTTTTTCTTTTGTTTGTTTTTGTTTTTTGGCCGAGAGACTTTTAATGACTACTTCTATTTCTTTAGGGGTTATAGGACTTTTTAGATGGTTTATCTGATTCTGATTTAACTTCAGTGCCTGCTATCTCTCTAGAAAATTGTTCATTTTATCCAGATTTTCCAGTTTTGTTGAGGCTTTTGTAGTAGGATCTGATGATTTTTTTGAATTGCTTCAGTTTCTGTTATGTCTCCCTTTTCATTTCTGATTTTGTTAATTTGAATACTGTCTCTATGCCCTCTGGTTAGTCTGCCTAAGGGTTTATCAATNTTGTTGATTTTCTCAAAGAACCAGCTCCTGGTTTTATTGATTCTTTGTATATAGATCTTTTTGTTTCTATTTAGTTGATATCTGTCCTGAGTTTGATTATTTCCTGCCATCTACTCCTCTTGGGTGTATTTGCTTCCTTTTGTTCTAGAGCTTTCAGGTATGCTGTCAAGCTGCTAGTGTATGCTCTCTCCAGTTTCTTTTTGGAGGCACTCAGAGCTGAGTTTTCCTCTTACCACTGCTTTCACTGTGTCCCATAAGTTTGGATATGTTGTGCCTTCATTTTCATTAAATTCTAAAAAGTCTTTAATTTCTTTCTTTATTTCTTCCTTGACTAAGGTATCATTGAATAGTGTTGCTCAGCTTCCATGTGAATGTTGGCTTTCTATTATTTATGTTGTTATTGAAGATCATCCTTAGTCCGTGGTGATCTGATAGGATGCATGGGATAATTTCAATATTTTTGTATCTTTTGAGGCCTATTTGATGACCAATTATATGGTCAATTTTGGAGAAGGTATCATGAGATGCTGAGAAGAAGGTATATTCTTTTATTTTAGAATAAAATGTTGCATAGATATCTGTTAAATCCATTTGGTTCATAACTTCTGTTTTCATTGCATCTCTGTTTAGTTTCTGTTCCCATGATCTTTCCCTTGGTGAGAGTGGGGTGTTGAAGTCTCCCACTATTATTGTGTGAGGTGTAATGTATGCTTTTTTTTAGTAAAGTTTTGGGGTTTTTTGTTGTTGTTTGTTTTTTTTTTTTTATGAATGCGAGTGTCCTTGCATTTGGAATACAGACGTTCAAAATTGAGAGTTCATCTTGGTATAGTGAGTATGAAGTGTCCTTCCTTATCTTTTTTGATAACTTTTGGTTGAAAGTTGATTTTATTTGATATTGAATGGCTACTCCAGCTTGTTTCTTGAGACCATTTGCTTGGAAAATCATTTTCCAGCCTTTTACTCTGAGGTAGTGTCTGTCTTTGTCACTGAAGCGTGTTTCCTGTATGCAGCAAAATGCTGGGTCCTGTTTATATATCCAGTCTGTTAGTCTATGCCTTTTTATTGGGGAATTGAGTCCATTGATGTTAAGAGATATTAAGCAATAGTGATTGGTGCTTCCTGTTACTTTTGTCGTTAGAGGTGGAGTTATGTGTGTGTGGCTACCTTTTTTGGGGGTTGTTGAAAGAAGATTATTTTCTTGCTCTTCTAGGGTGTAGTTTCCCTCCTTGTGTTGGTGTTTTCCATCTAGTATCCTTTGTAGGGCTGGATTTATGGAAAAATATTGTGTAAATTTGATTNTGTCATGGAATATTTTGTTTTCTCCATCTATGGTAATTGAGAGTTTTGCTGGGTATAGTAGCCTGGGCTAGCATTTGTGTTCTCTTGGTATCTGTATGACATCTGTCCAGGATCTTCTGGCTTTTAGTCTCTGTTGAGAAGTCTGGTGTAATTCTGATAGGTCTGCCTTTATATGTTACTTGACCTTTTCCCTTACTGCTTTTAATATTCTTTTTGTGTGTGTGCATTTGGTGTTTTGATTATTATGTGATGGGTGGGATTTATTTTCTGGTCCAATCTATTTGGGGTTCTGTAGGCTTCTTGTGTGTTCATGGGCATCTCTTTCTTTAGGTTAGGGAAGTTTTCTTCTATAATTTTGTTGAAGATATTTACTGGCCCTTTGAGTTGGAAATCTTTGCTCTCTTCTATACCTATTATTCTTAGGTTTGGTCTTCTCATTGTGTCCTGGATTTCTTGTATGTTTTGGGTTAGGAGCACTTGCTATCTGGGCTTTGTCTGTATTCCGATTTAGTGTCCTCCTTTTGTTTTCCTCACCTCCCTGGAGCACCCCACCCCTCCTCAAGCCTCTTTCCTGCTTTTTTGCCTCCTGCTGTTTGTTGCTTAGTACAGCCCAGCTGTTCTGTGTTCTGCACCAAAATGCAAGCTGCACAGGAGCAGGGACTTTCTCCTTCCCTCTTTCCTAAAGTGAGAACAGCACATGGCACAGAGTCAATTTTTTTTGTTTACTGAGATGCAACAAGTTCTCACAATGCAGCCCTGACTGCCTGGAATTCCCTGTGTAAACCAGAAAGAACCTATTGCCTCTGCTTCTCAAGTGCTGGGGTTAAAGCATGCAATTCCACATCTGGCAGAGTGGACTCTTAAACATGTGCTGAAATTAATGAATGGATCCATTTCTCCAGCAAAGTCATCAAGAAGCTACGTGCTGACAGAGTGGACTACTTTTATTTATTCTCTACTATCGCTGAGTCACTGGATAAGTCCTTCTCTAAGAGAGAAAATGCTGTTTTAAAAGATGCTGCAAGGGCTAAAGAGATGGCTCCACAGTTAAGAGTGTCAGCCACTCTTTCACAGGACTCAGGTTCAATTTCCTGCACCTACAATCGTCCCCCAGCTCCTGCCTGTTCCCTTAATAACCCAGGCCTTTTGCCCCACAAAGTATGAGTAATAGAGGCTCATATATGAGTGGGCATGGATGTTTTCGTTTTCATTGTCAGGCTGTTGTTACACATTTTAATGTTCATGGGGTGAATGGAGAAGACTATGGACATGCACACTTAGATTGGAGCATGGAAGACTGGGGAGACCACAGCACAGTTGTAGACAGGGAAGAAGAAGCCATGTCTGGGGAGGAGGGGTGGATGACAAGCAGTGACCAGAGCATCTTCTGACCTTGAGCATGTAGAGCCAGGAATTTCAGGCCATGAAATTTGTATGTCAAAAGAAAACGAGTTGAGGGAGGCTGGGAACTTGGGGATATTAGGATTATAGAGCAGGCTGACAGAAGGAAGGCATGGCCTTCCCATGAAGAGTCCACTAACTTGAAGAGATCCAACTTCATATCAAAGAACAGCTTCTGCCAGCGAGCCTCTACAGGCTGAAAGGAGACATCATACGTCCCTGTGTATGAGCAAGGGGTCCCCATGGTACAGCTGGCTCCCCCACCCCAGCTTAAAACCTGACAGATGACACAGATATGAGCATCGGGGAGGAGCCCGGGACCCCCACCATGCTTCCTAGGTGGCACCACATTCCTTTTCAAACAAGAAAATTAATGGGAAGCCATGAGACAAAAACAGAAGCAACTATTTTCAAGTGGTTCAAACACTGATGGGGTGGGACGGGACCACATCTCTGGCCTCCATCCCTGGCATTTTCATGGGCTTCTTTGTCTTGGAGTTTGCTCCTTCCTTTTATCCTTCCATCTTGACCCCAGAGATAAGGCTCATCTCCCACTTACTGTAGACATGGCTGAATTATGCCTAGGGCTTGCCAAGAGAAGACAAATGGCTCCCATCTTATTAGGAAAAGGCCAGATTGTGTCTGTAAAGCCAGGACAGAAAATTAGCAACTTGCTTTTCATTCCTCAAATCAAGGAGCAGCTGAAATGTCACCAAGGGGCTGGAGAATGGCTCCACAGTTTAAAGCACTTGCAGAGGACCTGCGTTTGGTTTCCAGCACACACATCAGGTGGCTCACAACCACCTGTCACTCCAGTTCCAGGGGAACCTGACACCCTCTTCTGGCTTCCCTGAGTACCAAGCACATGCGTGCTATATAAACAAACAGGTGGGCACTAACATTATGTACAACAACAAATATATATATATATATATATATATATATATATATATATATATATATCACAATCAAAGAACAACAATGGTCCTTCTACCTGCTTCACCCTGCAGGACAGAACATATTGATGGAATGTCTCAATTGAGACCAAGCGTTTATATGCACTTGCTCAGGACATTCAGAAAGGAGCATGCTTGTTGCTTGTTCAGCCCTTCTCAGCTCTGTGTGTTTCTCTTAGTCCACTCTAGCCACATGGGCATCCTTACTAGCCCTGGAACCTGCTAACCATGTCTGGACCTCAGAGATCTAAATCTTTTATTCCTTCTGTCTGGAACACTCTAGATGTCATGGAGACACCTTCTATGTCTTCCTTCAGGACATGGTTCAAACATCACCTTCTCTGTGATCTCCACAATGACTTTATTTTTGGAAAGAAAGAAAGAAAGAAAGAAAGAAAGAAAGAAAGAAAGAAAGAAAGAGAGACAGAAAGAAAAGAAAAGAAAAGAAAAGAAAAGAAAAGAAAAGAAAAGAAAAGAAAAGAAAAGAAAAGAAAAGAAAAGAAAAGGCACACACTTGTGGTCGATCCTCTCCACTGCTATCCAGCCTCAGAGTTCTTTCAAGCACTTTCCCTACCAGAATATTTGCTTTCTGTCTGTTCCTAGTAGTATCTAAGGTCTAGATAACAGGCTTCTGACTGTTTCCCTTAGTGTAGAAAGAGAGATTGTACCAAATACCACAGGTGGGTGTCATTCCTCAGGCACCAATAAACTTGTTTTGGTTTCATTATTTTGATTTTGGACAGAATCTCTTGTTGGAATCTGTGCTGGTTTGAATATACCTGGCCCATGGAAAGTGGCACTATTAGAAAGTATGGCTTTGTTGAAATGTGTTCGGCCTTGTTGGAGGAATGTGTCACTGTGTATGTGGACTTCAAGGGCTCGTAGTGCTAAAGCTCCACCCAGTGCAGACAATCAAGTCTCTTCCTGGCTGCCTTCAGAGCAAGATGTAGAACTCTGAGCTCCTCCAGCACCATGTCTGCCTGCAGGCTGCCATGTCTCCTGCCCTGATGACAATGGACTGAACCTCTGAACCTGTAAGCCAGCCGCAGTTGTTTTCCTTATTAAGAGCTGGTGTCTGTTCATAACTATAGGAACCCTAGCTAAGGCAGGATTTGATCCCATCGGTTAGGCTAGGCTAGCTGACCAGCGGATTCCAGGGATCTGCCTGGATCTGGCTCTCCAGTGCTGGAATTAGAAGTGTACCACCATATCCAGCATTTTTAACAGGGGCTCTGAGGGTCAATCTAATGAAAGCAAGTCCCCAACTGAGGCATAGTCTTCCAAGATGACTCCATCTTGTCACAATGACAAAACACTAACTCCACAGTATCCTAATCTCCTCTTCACCAATTCTATTATGTTATGGCCCAACCATGTGACTTGTGCCACAATGACCTCTTAAAAGGTTCTGTCCCCACCCCACCCCCCGAACATAGTGACATTCTGAGGTTGGAGGAGGTAATAGGAGTTCAAAGTACGGAGAGACACCACAAGGAATAAGAAGAAAAGATTCAGGTGTTACGTTTTTATTTTGATAATTTTTCTAATTATGAAAATGTCCAATCTGACTCAAGAATAGGAAACAAACAGAAAACCTTGAGCCAGTGCCTAACATTAACAACCAATCAAAGTTTCTTTTGCTTATGTTTGTTTTATGCTGTTGCTTAAATGTGTATTAATGTGTATTAAAGATATTCCAGAATTGTATGAACATGAATTTCAGCTAAATCTCCAAAACAAATACTTTATGTAACAATAATTCCATTATCTCATTCATTGAAATTACTAAAAAAAAAAAAAAACCATTGACATTAGATAAATTTTTTCAGTTATCAAAATTGACTTTTCTGTTATCTGTTCAAATTAGGATCCGCCCAGTCCATTCTCTGTGTTTGGCTGAAGGTACCCTCCGAGGTCTCTGAGTTTGTTCTAACCTGGAGCTGACCTCTCTGCCTGTGTCTCTTCAGCAGTGACCTGGGGAAGCTGCTCAGTTTCTCTCGGTTGCCCAAGCCCAGCTTTCACCGGCTCCTTTCCTGCAAGGCCTCTAACTGTGCCTCCGTTTCCTCATCTTCTTTCTAGATCAGAGATTATTTGGCTTGGATGTGGTTCAGGCTCAACTGTTTCTTGGCATACTCCACTCCTGGGTCTGTTTCCTTGTGTGGTTTTTTTAACCATTTCTGTGGGGGATACATTGTTAACACTGCTAAAATGTCTGAAGCTGACTGGCAGATCTCACCACTGCAAACTATTACCTGTTGATAACCACTAGTCCCCTCCCAATAAAAACTGCAACACAATTATTTCCTGATTCTGAAATTTCCTGCAACAGGATTATTTTCTGATTCTGAAGTTTCCTCCAAAATTACTCCACTCTGAATGTTGATATATAGAAGACCATGCCTTAATCCAGCTGGCTTTCGGTTGTGCCGAAATCTGGTTCTCAGTGAAAGGGATGGCAGACTCTGGTTTTTTTAACATGGCCTGCTGCCACGTTAACTATTTAGAACATATTTGAGGAAATAGATTTTTTTCATATTTACTTGTTTGTTTATTAAGACACAGTCTCTCAACAGAGCCCTTGCTGTCTTAGAACTCACAATGTAGACCAACCTGGCCTCAAACTCACAGAGATCCACCTGCCTCTGCCTCCTGGGTGCTGGGATCAAAGGTGTGGCATGAGCAACCACTCCACTCCAAAACAAAATCTTTTTAAAACAGTTCCAAGGATGGGACTCAGCTGTTAGGCTAGCGCCAAGTCTTTGCACTGAGCCATCATAACAGCCTGGAAGCCAACTTGGTAGGACATCTATAATGAGTATTTGAAAAGAAAATCAGGGTATCTGATACAGAACGTCTTTGGTATCTCTTAATCTGAAGATTAGCATCTTTGAATGTCTGAAGATGCGGAGTTGAAGAGGAGAGGGGAGGGAGAAAGGAGAGGAAGGAGGGGGAGAAAAGAGGGGGATGGATGAGGGAAGGGAAGAGGTGGTGAGAGGAGGGGAAGACCTGAAAAGAGAGTTGGGAGAAGAGAAGAGAAGAGAAGAGAAGAGAAGAGAAGAGAAGAGAAGAGAAGAGAAGAGAAGAGAAGAGAAGAGAAGAGAAGAGAAGAGAAGAGAAGAGAAGAGAAGAGAAGAGAAGAGAAGAGAAGAGAAGAGAAGAGAAGAGAAGAAACAGGAGAAAGAAGAGGGGAGGGGCAGGACAGTATGGGGGAAGAGGGGGAATGGGAGGGAGGGGAGAGGAGGAGTCACGAGAGGGGGGAGTTCAGCCTTGGCTTCAGAGGTAGTCCCCAAACAAACCGGCAGCACCCTGCTTGAAGTTCTTTGACCCCTCCAGAGACCACCTAGGAAGGCACTCTGAGTCCCACAAAGGTGGAGTTCTTCCGAACAATTGACTGCACGCTGCTCCACCCTGTGAGTCAGGAATCAACACAGAATCTTAGCAACAGAGCTGATGGGTGGGTGGACCTTATTCCTACTGGGTAGCTTTTATGACTTTGTCAACCTGTCTTTCCCTATTTAGGAATCATACCGGCTCCAGCTTTCCTTCTAGATAATCCGTAAACATCCACGCATGAGTCAAGCCAAGTATTTGTTGCTACTCAAGCTATACCGTCTCCATATTGTCTTCCAGCAGGTGAGTCATCACTCACACACGGGCCAGGTACCAGCTTCACCTGACTGGGCTGCTCTTCTGCACCCGAATTAATTAACACCCCAAACCGCCTAAACTCTGCTGCGCGCCCACTCAGGCATGGCTGCGATCGAGAGTTCTAGAGCTGTTTTTAAAAAAAGAAAGAAAGAAAAGAGCAATATCTGGGAAATGAGCAAGACTGAAGACCGGAAGTCCTCCACGCCACTTTCAAGGCAGTTTCTTATCAGAAGATCAGCAAAGAAATAACAACTTAGGCCATTTAGAGGCAAACAACCCTTCTGTCTTGAGTGCCTGTGGAATGTAAAACACCCGCACCGGGGAAGGGGAGCGGCTCCAGGGAGGCTGCTGCAGCGAAAGGGTTGCCAGGACTCACAAAAGCAGCTAGGCATGGCGAGAGGGAACGGAAAGCCACCCCGTGAGTTCGAGATGACATTTATGCTTTTGTGTCTCACGAATGCTCTTTTCCAGGAGTCCAACCCTGGGCTCAGCCTCTGGAGGGGAGAAGGAACACTCACAAGTACACAGTTACTGCCTGCCTAGGCGGTGGATACAGAAAGCCAGTAAGAGCAATTTGGTAGTAATTTGATAGTACTCCATCCGGAGAGTCCAGAATCCTTTCCTAGAGCAAGATGTGCCGCTGAGGTCAACTTTATCAACCCAAATAGCCACACGAGCCAACTTTTCTTCCTGTCCTCCAGGCGGTTCTGAACTATCAGGTCACTGTCACCCCGGTGCGCTTCGGGTCTCCATTGATTTACCTCAATGTAGAATACAGCGCGTGTGGTTCAGCTACAGTACTACAAAGACCCCAGACTCATTCCAACCATGTCAACTTCTGGAGATTCTGTTGTGCTTGCTGTGTGGGCTGGGCGGCTCCAAGCTGCCCTTGTAGGTGGTGGGAAGAGAGAAAGAGAGAAGACTGGGAGGCGGGGCAGGACACAGCCAGCCTCACAGCCACTTTCTCCTAGCACCTTGGTCTGGGAGCGTCCCAGAAGCAGTCGCTCCTGCCTGCAGGGAAGCTTAGCAGTGAGTCACCAGCCTTCCCTAATCCCCAGAGCCCTTTTAAGTTTGGTGGGCTTCTCTGTCCTTCCTCCAGCCAGGTAAAACACTGGGGTGCCAAGGCCTCGGGCTCCTGTGCCTGTGCAAGAAGGGTGTCTTTTGCATTTTGGAAAACTCATTAGTCAAGCATTCACACTGCCTCTGCCTACATTACAGAGCGCGGTGCAAGCATCCCTCTTTGAAGAAGCTCTAGGGATTGAAGCAGGCTGGGGCAGGGACCAGGCCTCTCCTTAGCATCCTGGGACTAGCTCATAGTGACCGAGAGCCTGCTGTTAAACTTGCCTAGATGGTGTCCTCTAACCTGCTTCCCCCCCCCAGGCCAGATGCGAGGAACAAAGCAAGACTGTTACAAAATGTAGTTGAAAACAAAACCTCGCAAGGTTTTTTTGTTTTTGTTTTTGTTTTTTATCCTGCAAATGTCCCAGAATGTCTGTGCTGACAAGACCTTGAAGAGTGCTGGCTCCATCACTGAAAAAAAGGGCAGCCCCTGACCAGCAGAGGGTTCCTGGAGGGAGTCAGGGGGAAGGAGAGAGCCTGCAGCCTGCAGCAGCCCCTAGCCTGTCTATGTTCTCACATTGCGCCAGAGCTTTGGCACCAGTCCCTGCTCCTCCTGTCTGCCCTCTGTTTCCTGGAGGCCTTGAGGAACGGAGCCTTCATTTATGTGAGCCAAGATGTAGCAAAGTGGCATCTGGGAGAAAATGACTCAGGGCTTTCACAAGACCCTGAAGTTGATTTTCCTACTCACGGACACTTCAAAATCCAACAAAACCTGTCGTTGGTAAAGTAGGGTCTTTCTCCTCCCTCCCTCCCTCCCTCCCTCCCTCTCTCCCTCCCTCCCTTCTTCTCTTCTTTCCTGACAGGGTCTCACTATGTAGTCCTGGCTGCCCTGGAACTCACTATAGCCGTGTTCTCAACCTTCCTAATGATGCAACCCTTTAAATACAGTTCTTCATGTTGTTGTGACCCACAGCCATAAAATTATTTCATTGCTACCTCATAACTATAATCTTGTTACTATTGTGAATCGTAATGTAAACAACTGTTTTCCAACAGTCATAGGCAACCTTTATAAAAGGGTCATTTGACCCTGCCTGGAGGAGATTACAACCCTCAGGTTGAGAACTACTGTGCTATATAGTAGACTAGACTGATCTTCAACTCAAGCATTAACTCATAGAGATCCACCCACCTCTACCTCCAGAGAGCTGGGATTAAAGGGGTGCACCACCATGCCTGGGATTAAAGGGGTGCACCACCATGCCTGGACTATGAACATTTTCTTTTCTTTCTTTCTTTTTTTTTATTTATTAGATATTTTCTTTATTTACATTTCAAATGCTATTCCCAAAGCCCCCTATACCCTCTCCCCACCCCCTCCTTGCTCCCCGTCCCACCCACTTCTGCTTCCTGGCCCTGGCATTCCCTTGTACTGGGGCATATGATTTTTGCAAGACCAAGGGCCTCTCCTCCCATTGATGGCCAACTAGGCCATCCTCTGCTACATAGGCAACTAGAGACACAGCTCTGGGGGGTACTGGTTAGTTCATATTGTTGTTCCACCTATAGGGTTGCCGACCCCTTTAGCTCCTTGGGTACTTTCTCTAGCTCCTCCATTGGGGGCCCTGTGTTCCATCAGATAGCTGACTGTGAGCATCCACTTCTGTATTTGCCAGGCACTGGCATAGCCTCACAAGAGACAGCTATATCAGGGTCCTGTCAGCAAAATCTTGCTGGCATCTGCAATAGTGTCTGGGTTTGCTGCTTGTATATGGGATGGATCCTGTTCCAGTTTGAAATATGAACATTTTCTTTAAGCAGCTGATAACTCACAAAGTGAAACCAGTTCCAAGGTTGGCTATCAGCAGAGTGTGTCCTAAGGCTTTTACTATGCTCACTGTAAGCCCAATACAGTTGCTGCCACACTGGAGGCAGAGACATTTTATATTTCCTCTGCAGGTTTGATTGTGTTAATCCAGGAAATGAACTGACTTAGGCAGAGAAGTAAGAGAGGGTATACATACAACTTAATTAACATGCAGACATGGGGTGAGTGGTAAATAGCACACATGAGATGCTGTGGGGTATCCACCACAGAGGATTGCTCAGACATGGGTTTAATCCAATAGGATATCTTTATTAGCCAGCTATCAATTACACCAAGTGTTCAGGATCCCAGTATAGCACTGAACCTTTTGCAGGGTGAGCTTTTAGGCACAAAACCAATATTCTGGGTTGACATACTTCAGTTAACAAGAGCAGTTAGCCAGAAGCAGAACTACAGAAGTCAAAAGCAAGGATAGGCTATTTAGAGTTTTTCCCAGAACTTCAATGCATTAGGCCTTTGTTTTTGTTTTGACAGGTACTGCTGTCTACATGCTGAGTCAGTTGTGCTAAGGTCTGGGGTCTTACTAGGGTTTGATGCCCTGTTACATAAGATATAGAAGGAGCGTGGGCATTTGGAGCTTGTTAGGTAGAAATGTGAAGCTTCTGAGGGGATAACAGACAGATTACAGGTAAGTGCGGTCCTCAGACTGGGAACCTGGGCCTGCACCCTGCAATGTTTTCTCATGTAGCTGTGAGGAACTGAAAGGAGGAGGGGCCACAGCTCAGTAATAAAGATGCCAAACCTTCTTCCTCCGCCTCCTGACTTGATGCAAAAGGCCTGGCAGCTGGAAACAAAGGCCTTGCTGGCTTGGAACTTTTCTCATTCAGTGGGAAATCCCCCTCCTTCAGCAGTGGACCTGTCCAACAAGTTCAAGGCTAGTTCAGGACATGTTTATCTCAAATTTGTGGCCCTGTCCTCCTCCCTGTCTTTGTTCAAACTGACCAACCCTAAGTTAGTCAGACCTTAAGACCCACAAGCCCTTGAAGAGAAATCAGATTTCAGGCTGTCTGGCTTTGCAAAGGATTTTGCTCTTGGTGTGTGAGTGCAGTGCATGTGCATATGTGAGTGTGTGTGTGTGTGTGTGTGTGTGTGTGTGTGTGAGTGTGTGTGTGTGTTTCTTCACCTGAATGAACGCCTTCCTTCAGCTCTACACTGGATGATTCCCTGAATCTGAGATTTTCCCTGCTGTACTTGTCATGCTTGAGCTCTTCCCTGCCTTTTAATTACTTAACTGGCCGAGAAAACAAACTTGATCAAGGCCCCTAGCTGGTAGCAGCTGGAAGCTCATAGTCTTTGGAGTCCTTCATGTGTCAGATTTGCAGATCCTCTTAACTCAAATTATGCTAACGGAATCAATTTGGGGTGGACCTTTTGATCTCCTGGTACTCGCTCAAGGGAAAAAAAAAAAAGAAGGAAAAACAACAACAAAAGACAAACAACAACAACAAAACCAGATACAGCAGGTGTTAACCATTTCTTAACTAAGGCAGTGGCAGGCACTTCAAACACTTTGTAGATAGACATAAAGCAAGAAAGTAAACCTTAATAGCCCCCAGTCTGCAGACCCCTGAAGTATGCAGCTATTCGGGATTTTTTTTGCCCCCCCCCAACTCAGACATATATACGTCATTTGTGTTAAAGTCAGAATACATTTTAATAATTATTTGGGAACTTAATACAATGCATTTTGATCGTATAAGTTTCATTGGTTTTGTTTTTCTGAGACAGACTCTCATGTAGCCGAGGCTGATATGCAAACATCACCAACAGAATACAAGAGATAGAAGAGAGAATATCAAGGGAAGAAGATACCATAGAAAACATTGACACAACAGTCAAAGAAAATGCAAAAAGCAAAAAGCTCCTAACCCAAAATATCCAGGAAATCCAGGACACAATGAGAAGACAAAACCTAAGGATAATAGGTATAGAAGAGAGCGAATATTCCCAACTTAAAGGGCCAGTAAATATCTTCAACAAAATTATAGAAGAAAACTTTCCTAACCTAAAGAGAGATATATACCCATGAACATACAAGAAGCCTACAGAACTCCAAAACAGACTGGAACAGAAAAGAAATTCCTCCTGTCACATAATGATCAAAACACCAAATGTACAAAACAAAACAAAAAAAAGAATATTAAAAGCAGTAAGGCAAAAAGGTCAAGTTACATATAAAGGTAGACCTATTAGAATTACACCAGACTTCTCAGCAGCGACTATGAAAGCTAGAAGATCCTGGGCAGATGTCATACAGATCCTAAGAGAACACAAATGCCAACCCAGGCTACTATACCCAGCAAAACTCTCAATTACCATAAATGGAGAAAACAAAATATTCCATGACAAAACCAAATTTACACAATATCTTTCCATAAATCCAGTCCTACAAAGAATAATAGATGGAAAACATCATCACAAGGAGGGAAACTATACCCTAGGGAAAAAAGCAAGAAAGTAATCTTTCAACAAACCCAAAAGAAGATAGCCACACAACATAATTCCACCTCTAACAACAAAAATAACAGGAAGCAACAATCACTTTTCCTTATATCTCTTAACACCAATGGACTCAATTCCCCAATAAAAAGACATAAACTAACAGACTGGACTCATAAACAGGACCCAGCATTTTGCTGCATACAGGAAACATACCACAGTGACAAAGACAGAAACTACCTCAGAGTAAAAGGCTAGAAAACAATTTTCCAAGCAAACGATCCCAAGAAACAAGCTGGAGTAGCCATTCCAATATTGAATAAAATCAACTTTCAACCAAAAGTTATCAAAAAATATAAGGAAGGACACTTCATACTGGTCAAAGGAAAAATCTACCAAGATGAACTCTCAATTCTGGTTTTTGGTTTGTTTGTTTGTTTGGTTTTTTTGTTTTGTTTTTTTGAAAGATTTATTTATTTATTTATTATATGTAAGTACACTGTAGCTGTCTTCAGATCTTGTTACGGATGGTTATGAGCCACCATGTGGTTGCTGGGATTTGAACTCCAGACCTTCCGAAGAGCAGTCGGGTGCTCTTACCCACTGAGCCATCTCACCAGCCCAAACTCTCAATTCTGAATCCCTATGCTCCAAATGCAAGGGCACCCACATTCATAAAAGAAACTGTACTAAAGCTCAAAGCACACGTCACACTCCATATAATAATAGTGGGAGACTTCAACACCTCACTCTCAGCAATGGACAGATCCTGGAAACAGAAACTAAACAGAGACACAGTGAAACTAACAGAATTTATGAACCAAATGGATCTAACAGATATTTATAGAACATTTCATCCTAAAGCATGGTACCCTCTCCAAAACTGACCATATAATCAATCATGAAACAAGCCTCAACAGATACAGGAAGATTGAAATAATCCCATGCATCCTATCAGATCACTACAGACTAAGGCTGGTCTTAAATACCAACAAAAACAACAGAAAGCACACATGCACATGGAAGCTGAACATTGCTCTACTCAATGATAACTTGGTCAAGGAAGAAATAAAGAAAAAAAATTAAAGGCATTTTATAATTTAATGAAAATGAAGACACATTATACCAAAACTTATGGGACACAATGAAAGCAGTGGTAAGAGGAAAACTCATAGCTCTGAGTGCCTCCAAAAAGAAACTGGAGAGAACTTACATTAGCAGCTTAACAGCACATCTGAAAGCTCTAGAATAAAAAGAAGCAAATACACCCAAGAGGAGTAGACAGCAGGAAATAATCAAACTCAGGGCTGAAATCAACCAATTAGAAGCAAAAGGATCTATATAGAAAGAAGCAATAAAACCAGGAGCTGGTTATTTGAGAAAATCAACAAGATATATAAACCCTTACCAGACTAACCAGAGGGTACAGAGACAGTATCCAAATTAATAAAATCAGAAATGAAAAGGGAGACATAACAAAATATATCTTAAAATAATTATTCTGTTTGTTGAATATTAACAGTTGAAAATATTAAAATTATGTTCTACAAGAAACAAATAAAAGAAGAAGAATAAGCCAAAGCTATAGGATTTGATGTCAGTGATCTGAGGCACACACTTTGAGAAACAATGACAGAACTGGAAAACATGCTCCAGTTATAAATAGCTGCATAGACCACACAGCTGATCCGCTATGTAACTGGGATAGACCTGGCTCTTCCCACTGCTATACAGAACATTTTCTACTCTTGTATATATTTATAAGCTTTGAGTGTATGCTGGTTACCATGGGAGCACAGCAGCTTGATGATATTCTACAGCCAACTGTAGCTGGGTTTGGAGGCACATGTTGACAGCCATCTTTAAAAGAATCTAACTTCATGGTTTATTATGATTTTTATAGCTTCTACTTTCCTGTAAATTCTTTGAAATTTTGTGGCTTGCTGACACCATGATCATTTGTCAGAAGAAAATGCCTTGTAAGCCAGGAAATGCAAACTGGTTGGAGGTAACCCTAACTGAGTAAGTCAACAAAGGAATGAGAGTTGGCCCAGAGGTATTACAATGAAGGGAATGTCATTCTGGCGGAGAGCACCGACCATCATTGGAAGGAATATGTCAGGACTTGGGAGTTTGATCCCAAAGGGCCACCTCAGTGAACAAAGGTGGCTCACACAGTTTCCTAAGGCAGATCTTTGTGGTAGCCTGTCTGTAATGCAGCTAAGACAGAAGAATCACCATGGCTACACAGTAAGTTCCAGGCTAGCATGGGCTACAGAGTAAAGTACAGTTTCAAAAAACAACTGCCCAGACAACCAAAGCAGAAATACAAAATATCCCCAAATCCAGACCTTCTTGGGCACTACTGTGGTCTGAGTGTGGAAAGTCCACTGTTCATAGGTCGGAAACTCTGGGCCCAGCTGGTTTCACTGTTTGGGAAGGTTGTGGAACCTTTAGGAAATGGAGGTTTGCTGGAGGAAGTGGGTCACAGGGGACAGGCCTTGGGGTTACATAGCCTGCTCCCATTTCTCTTTCACCCTCTGCTTCCTGGTGGTTGATACTATGTGACTAACAAGCCTCTTGCTCCAGGCCGTCACCATTATGATAAAATGTGTCATCCTGTACCTAGATCCAGAACAAATCCTTCCTTCTGCAATGGCATCTTGTGGCTGTTGTGTTACAGCAGGGAGAAAAGTCGCTAATAGGGACACCAAGATGATGTCACCCGTGGCAAATTGTACTGTCTGTGATGTCACCCGTGGCAAATTGTACTGTCTGTGAAACTTTACACAGAGTTATTAAAATATATATCTATCTTCAAACTATGCTCCAGGAAGAATGCACTGAGCCTGGGGAGCCGGAGAGAGAGGCCACTGTGGCCGCCACAATACCATCAACATGTCACAGTAACCAGGTCCCTCTGCCAAGCACTCGTATCTCTGCTTGACTGAACACCAGCTTAGGCTAAGATACAGGTAGAAAGAATAGCAGCTTCATAGAGAGGAACTGACACAAAACCACCCTTCATGTGAGCTTCACTGGGAGAAAGACTCAGGATGACAGGCCTTCATGAGTGGAATTTGACATGGTAGAACATTAGAGAGACACCACAGTGTGACCACAGGCAGCCACCATGGCGCCTTGAAGGGAAAGAAAGTCTTTCCTTAAAATGCTAATATGTTAGGAGAGTTTGGACATTGTGCTTGAAATAGCATCTCTGGGCCCTGAATGGAGACAGAGCCTTTAGCTCTGGAGAAGATAGGGGCTTTCCAAGTTTGATAGGTTTGCAGGGCTGATAGCAAGCTTCATACTGTGTGACCGAGGCTGGAACCATGCTGGTGGGTAATAGGAGGAACCATAAACTTTTCCTGCTGTGGCCAGGAGGGGGTGTGGGAGAGGCTACAAGGCCCTAACACAGCATGTTGACTCTGTCACCTGAGGGGTGCGGCTTGACTTCTGGGAAAGAAAGAAAGACCACCAGAGGGCCTGTCACATATCAGATGCCAGGGCAGAATTCCTAGGTGGCTGGTTCAATGTAGTCAAGGTGTCCTCCATCTCCCAGCCATGGCTTTCCTGATTCACATGTTGCTCAGTCTCATGAGGCAGTGAGATCCATCACTGGTTCTCATAAGTTGAGTGTTGATTTGTTTGTTTTAACAAAATCTTAATTGTTTAATTTTACCAATGAAGACCCAGGAGTCAGGTGCTGGAATGAAAGCTTGCTAGCTCAGAGAGGCACAGAAAGCACCCAGCTGACCTTCCTCTTCAAGGGATGCCCCAGAAGAAATGCCTCTCTCTCAAAATAAACCTCCTTCAAACTCAATATCCCTCCTTCCTACTTCCTGTGAGTCTATCTGTCCTCCTGATTCCCTCTTACTCTCTATGGTTTTCCTAATAATCCTGTGTCCACTCCCTGTCAACTGGTTGCTTACTCTGCCCCTTGACCTATGGTTGACTTTATTAATCCCATTTACAACATTCAATCAGAAAGGTGTGTGCTAAGGGTGTGCTAAGGCTGAGCCACACCACAGCTAAATAACATAATCTCAAGACTCAGAGTGTGATCAAATAACCTGTAACAAACAAGGTCTGGGCAGAATGGGCTTTGTAGCAAGCATATGCTTTTGCTTTACTGTCTTACATTTAGAAGGATGTCCTTAATCTATGAGCCCCAGTGATACAAACGTGGCTAGAAACATGGTCCCCTCACTGTCCTAGCCACATACTTGGCTCTGCTGCTGTGTCGCCGTCTGTTTGAGAATCTTAGTACCTGCATCACCTCATTCCACATGCCATGGTTCATAGCCAACACATCTTCCACATCACCTCATCCAACATGCCATGGTTCATAGCCAACACATCTTCCACACAACCAGCATCATCTCTGTACCTTGGGCACTTTGACCAGGTGTCTTTATAATTTTTCTGAGTTCTCCATTTACTTTTGAGGAGCCAAGACATTAGTTTTCTCACACAGGGCAACCGTGAGGGTTTGGAAACTTTAGTGTGGGTAATTCACAGCTGTAATGAAAGAACACATCCAGTTTCCTCCAAAGCAGAATTCTCACATAAGCGTTAACAGTGTCAATGTGGGGGGAAGGTTAAATCCCCCAATGTCAAGCCTGGAGGTGGTGGGCATGCCTTTAATCCCAGCACTTGGGTGGCTGAAGCAGCCCCATCTCTGAGTTTGAGGTCAG
Organism: Mus pahari; assembly: GCF_900095145.1. NCBI lineage: Eukaryota > Metazoa > Chordata > Mammalia > Rodentia > Muridae > Mus > Mus pahari. Next base: position 3,334,809 of record NC_034606.1, on the reverse strand, counting down.
CCTGTTGTACATAGCAACTTCCAGAACAACACAGAGAAACCCTGTCTTGAAAAACCAAGCCAAACAAACACAAATAACCCAGTGTCAGACAAGGGTCAAAGGTGCCCAGGAATCAGAGCTGAAGCTGGGTCCCTTGGCAGGACAGAAGTAGCCAAGCAAAGAGAACCAGGCATACCTTTGTAGACACATCCCTAGAAGTTGCAGCCAGAAAGCAGTGTGGAGCAGGTGCATCAGTACCAAACCATCAGGTGCTGTGTCTAACCCTTCAATGCCGACTTTCTCTCCCATTAGTGTCTCCACATACATGCTGTGCCCTTTCTTCTGTCTCAGTAGACACCTGTTTTTGCTAATTTCTCACTTTCTCACCTGGTGTGACCTCTCACATCAGAGTGATCAGAATGATGTGACTCAGACGGAAAGCCAGAGCTCATATCTGAAGGGTGTACACTAGTCTGGTGGCAATGATGGTTAAACATACCATTCCAATGACCAGTTGTACTTATCTCCAAGAGATGCACACTCTGTGAGAGTTCTGGGGGACCAAGTGACTAATGCCACCCCTAAATTATTGTCAGGACCTCCCTCTCTGCGACAGAAATTATTGTCACCCATATCATTCCCATTCTCCTCTCCTTCCCTCTTTTCTTTCTCTCATCATTTCTCATTCCTTGACTGTGCTAGTCATGGAGGAAATTGTTAAATATGCTTTGGATTTCAACTTGAGAACCAGCAACGTGGCTCAGTATTAAAGTCCCTGGTCAACAAGCCTGATAACTTGAGTTTTGTCCCTGGGGCCCATATAGTAAAAGTCCAGAACAAATTGACTCCCAAAAGTTGTTCTCTGACCCCAACACTGCACCATCACACACACACACACACACACACACACACACACACACACACACACACAAACACCCCTTGTCACCTACAAATAAATATGATTAATTTTAACTTAGTCTTTTTATTCCTAAATGTGTGTAAGTTGCTGGTCCGTGGCTCAGCACAGACACCTATATTCTTGCCACTTCCCCCTCTCAGCACTGTGACACTCTACTGGAAAGAATCCGGGAGGCAACACCCCCAAGCTTTGTCATTCTGTCACATCTAGCTGAGGACTCATATCTTCCATCCACCCAAACAACAGACGTTTTTCCGGTTCTCTTGTGAACACCGTGTTTTATCACCAACACTAATACATTTTGGTTGCAAGTTGGGTTGCCAGAGTTAGCAAATAAAAACNCAGCCACCCGGTTGTGTTTCTGCTTCAAATAAGCCAGGACAAAACTNGAAGTACATGTCTCATGTTATATCTGGAACATACTTAGGATTTTTAAAAAGTCATTGTTTATTTGAATTTCAAGTTTGACTGGATGCCCTGTGTTTTTCTCTGGCACCAACANCAGCAAAACACTGTTGTTATTGGTTTATAGCTCAGAAGCCCAGACGCTGCACTGCCTTTAGCATGGCCAGATGTGGGGGCCTAAAAGGTGTTACCAAGAACAGTTTTCTCCTTTCCCTCCACTAAGTTGGCCTCTGCTAAGTTCCTACATTTTTAAGATAGGGTTTAGTACTTGTGGAGCAAGACAGTTCCTCATGTTAGTTCATTTTTAGACAAAGCCTCAACATTTAGCTTAGGCGAGCCTGGAACTCCTGACATTCCCTTGCTTCTGCTTCTGACTCCTGAGTGCTGTCATTACAGCTGTGTGCCCCCCCCCCCCCGGTGAAACAGATAAATGTTAAGGGACAGTAATAGATGGATAGTTGTTTGTTTGTTTGTTTTGTAATCAAAATACCTGAAGGATAAAGGAAAATGGTAGAGAACTTTCAGGAAGTTTCTTCCATTTTTGTCCTTATGTTAAATAGATTTCATTTGTAAGCTTGACTTTAGTCTAAGAGAGGTAGTTAGGACCTATTTAAGGCCGGTGATGAGCTTTTAAGAGAGTAGGTTTCAGCAAGAGATGTCAACGTTGTCTAATGCTTGCTTTCTTGGAAAAAGCACTCTGTGGAGAGGCATAGCCTATGACTCATTCCCCCCAGGCCTGGGGACCCCGTCTTGCAATGCTCATTGAGAACGTGGTCTAAGCTGGATGCCCACATTTCTAAAATGCTGAGGTTGCCCTCAAGCAGTTCATGTCCCACTGGAATAAACAGAAAGACACTTGTAAGATAGTGTGGCAGGGACTGGAGAGCTGGCTCAGCAGGTAAGACCACTGGCTACTGTTCCAGAAACCTAGGATCCATTTCCAGGACCTATGTGAGGGCTCACACCTCTGTAACTCTAGTCCCAGGGAACCTGACACCCTCTTCTGGTTTCCTTGGGCACTGCATGTATATGGTGCACAGATGTATGTAGGCATTTGCACAAACACACATTAAATAGATAAGCAAATGTTTTAAAGACGGTGTGGCTAGTTGTACTGGCTAGTTTTGTGTCAACTTGACCCAGCTGGAGTTATCACAGAGAAAGGAGCTTCAGTTGGGGAAATGCCTCCATGAGATCCAGCTGTGGTGCATTTTCTCAATTAGTGATCAAGGGAGGAGGTCCCCTTGTGAGTGGTGCCATCTCTGGGCTGGTAGTCTTGGGTTCTATAAGAGAGCAGGCTGAGCAAGCCAGGGGAAGCAAGCCAGTAAAGAACGTCCCTCCATGGCTTCTGCATCAGCTCCTGCTTTCTGACCTGCTTGAGTTCCAGTCCTGCATCCTTTGGTGATCAACAGCAGTATGGAAATGAAAGCCGAATAAACCCTTTCCTCCCCAACTTATTACTTCTTGGTCATGATGTTTGTGCAGGAATAGAAACCCTGACTAAGGCCGGTGAAATGGCTCAGTGGGTAAGAGCACCCGACTGCTCTTCCGAGGGTCCAGAGTTCAAATCCCAGCAACCACATGGTGGCTCATAACCTTCTGTAACAAGATCTGACGCCCTCTTCTGGAGTGTCTGAAGACAGCTACAGTGTACTTACATATAATAAATAAAATAAATAAATAAATAAACAATGGAGAACACTAATACTCATATTCTAAAAAAAAAAAAAGAAAGAAAGAAAGAAACCCTGACTAAAACACTAGTGTACTGCATTATGACCATCCAAGGTATATTCACAAAACAGTATAAAACAGGGATCCACAACAGTGAAAAGTGTTATACCGCCCCACCCCCCCAAAAAACATGGCACTTTTTGAAAATGTTGCCTTCATGAAGAGAATTTTAACATCAGATTGCTTTATATATTTGTATATATGCCAACCATGGCTCCACTAACATAAGCTACAACTCTGCTTAAAATGAATGGAATTTGCAAATGTTGATATATCCCACATATTTTAAATGGTAATATGACTTGACCACAAATTCCTCTGAAGCAAACATAAGAAATAGGATATTTAATGAGGAGAGGTATTTAATAGGCCAGTTATTATGTAACTCAATGCTCAAGTTAGTGGAAAATACATTTTTAAAAAAAACAACTAGTTATTCGAAGCATCAAGTGAGTTGTTTTGGACATAGCCTGTACCACAGTGCCCGGGTCAGAGAACATTTGTGAAGCAGCAAGCCATTCTGTCACTAAACTCTTGGATTCTAGTCTTGGCTCTTTCACAAAGTAACTAAGTGCCACAGGTACTTGATCAACCTCCCTGGGCTTTATTTCTTATCCAGTAGAATTAAAGGTAGGGCTTATTGGGGAGTTTTAACTTTATCTGATCACATTACTCAATGTTCAAATGCAGTATCACTTGGAAGCTGAACATAAAGTGAAGCAGTGTAGGCGTCTGTGTGTGTGTGTGTGTGTGTGTGTGTGTAAGAGTGTGTGAGAGTGTGTGTGAGTGTGTATTGTGTGGGCGTGTGCGCATTTGTATCCCTGTTTGTGTGTGTGTGCACACGCTTATGAACTTACCCTGGTCGGCCTACAGTCACCTCCTTGGATCACAGAGTTTGACACCTTCTGATCTAAGGCCATTTCCTGCTCTCACACTGGATGAGCCTACCCTGCAAACCACTTGGCCATAAAATAATGCTTAGATGGAAAAAGATGAGAAGCCAAGCAGGAGAGCACTTAACACACCAGCCTTCTTTGTCTGTGGAAAAATATGGCTTTAAAAAAGAAGTAGAACATTTCAAACTGATGAAACTTGACAGTGAATCTGCAGTCAGAAATGAAACAGTGAACATCCCTTTGTTCTGATTCCATTGTATTGTAGAGCAATTTCCTAAGTGGACAAGAGATAAATGAATGTGGAAGCAGAGCCATGCCTTCTCAAAGAACCCAGGGGCGACATCACCACTCACAAAAGAGCTGGCTTTTCTCCTTTGGTTAAGGCTCTCAGCCAGAACATCACAGAGGAAATCCCCAGACATAGGAAAGTTGAGCTTGTTCCTGCACAGCCTGCTTTACTGATAACGTGTGTGGTTATGGTGAGAACTGAGACACCACTCCCTGACTTAAGACCTCAAGCACATTTTCCATCCTCTGCCAGTAACGGGCAAGTTTTGGCTGGGGCGAATGTTATCCCTGTTCACCCAGGGCCATTACTCGAAGCACTCGCTGCCAAAGGGAATCTGAAGTCTCCACTTTTGAGAGTCAGAGTGATGGCCTAATGAAACTGCAGCATTTCCTCTTCCTAAAAGGCTGGAGCTGCAGAAGCTGTTTATGTCCATGTCCCTGAGATGACACAGCTCCCAGAAGGGCCCCCAGTAGCCTGAGCACTGATGAGCTCAACCTTAGTAGCATCATGACCTTAGCCATGGCCAAAACCGCCTCCAAAATGCTCAGCTCTGGACATCATTTGTTAAGAGCTCCCAATAGTTCAAAACCACACACCGCCTGGAAACAACTTTGAGGAGTTTGCTAAGAAACTGAGCCCCCAAATTTGGCCATCCCAAAGCCAAGCACCCACGACTGGTCACCTTATCAGTGCTTGCAGCTTTCCTGGGAAGAAGCCAGACTCGAGCATGTGAAACCTGCAGCTTAAGATAGCACAGGAGTCTCATTTGCACTTCTCATTCCCAGGCCTGCACTTACTGTATGCAGCCAGCCACCACAGAACTGACTGTAAGAAAGGCACTGTCCAAAGTACCCATGTTACAGACACAAGTCCACACCATGGAACAGTTACATTTTCTCCATGCAGCCCTCAGTGTCTCTGGAGATTTCCTCAGAAAGCATTCTTAAATGTTTGTCCTGACCCACTCTGTGAGGGTCCCTGTGCCTTGTGGGGTTAGCTCTTGTCCTTTCTGGGGGTAGCCTGAAATCACTGTTGAGCTGGAGTTACACCATAAACGTGAAGTCACCCAGGAAAATTCTTGTTTAGACTGGAAATAAAACCTTGGCTGGAGTCATAAGCTTTCTTTTGCCTTTGTGCAAGCTCCCAAGGCTGGGGTTTGCCACTCAGATAGTGTGCAACACATGGGTATTGTGTGAACTAGAGATGGGTTTAGTCATTGGGGCAGTTTCTTTAAAACACTGTGGCATGACATCACCATGTCAGACATTGTGTTAGGACATATATGTAAAACTAAAAAGAAAATTCCCAGTGGATAGAAAAAAATATAGGTGATTTTTTTTTCTTTTGTATTTTCCAAAGTTTCTGGAAAAAAAACAGATACTACTCTTTTTTTATTAGATACTTTCTTTATTTACATTTCAAATGTTATCCCCTTTTCTAGTTTCCCATCTGAAAATCTCCTATCCCCTCCACTTCCTCCTGCTCCCCAACCCACCCACTCCCATTCCTGGTCCTGGCATTTCCCTATACTGGGGCATAGAATTTTCACAGGACCAAGGACCTCTCCTCCCATTGATGACTGACAGGCCATCTTCTGCTACATATATAGCTAGAGCCACAAGTTCCACCTTGTATTTTCTTTGATTGGTGGTATAGTTCCAAGGGCGCTCTGGGGGGTACTGGTTAGTTCATATTGATGTTACTTCCATGGGATTTCAGACCCCTTCAGCTCCCCGGGTACTTTCTCTGGCTCCTTCATTGGGGACCTTGTGCTCCGTCCAATGGATGACTGTGAGCATCCACTTCTGTATTTGCCAGGCACTGGCAGAGTCTCGCAGGAGACAGCTATATCAGGCTCCTGTCAGCAGGCTCTTGTTGGCATCTGCCTAGTGTCTGGGTTTGGTGGTTGTTTATGGGGTGGATCCCCAAGTGGGGCAGTCTCTGAAAGGTCATTCCTTCAGGCTCTTCTCCAAAATTTGTCTCTGTAATTCCTTCCATGGTTATTTTGTTCCCCATTCTAAGAAGAAACAAAGTATCCATACTTTGCTCTTCCTTCTTCTTGAGTTTCATGTATTTGGGAAATGGTATCTTGGGTTTTCTAAGTTTGTGGGCTAATATCCACTTATCAGTGAGTGCATAACATGTGTGTTCTTTTGTGATTAAGTTACCTCAGTCAGGATGATATCCTTCAGATCCATCCATTTGTATAAGAATTTCATAAATTCATTGTTTTTAATAGCTGAGTAGTACTCCATTGTGTAAATGTACCACAGTTTCTGTATCCATTCCTCTGTTGAGGGACATCTGGGTTCTTTACAGCTTCTGGCTATTATAAATAGGGCTGCTATGAACATAGTGGAGCATGTGTCCTTATTACAAGTTGCAACATCTTCTGGGTATATGCCCAGGAGAGGTATTGCTGGGTCTTCCAGTAGCACTATGTCCAATTTTCTAAGGAACTGCCAGACTGATTTCCAGAGTGGTTGTACCAGCTTGCAATCCTACCAATAATGGAGGAGTGTTCCTCTTTCTCCACATCCTCGCCAGCATCTGCTGTCACCTGAATTTTTGATCTTAGCCATTCTGACTAGTGCGAAGTTGAATCTCAGGGTTGTTTTGATTTGCATTTCCCTGATGNNTAAGGATGTTGAACATTTTTTCAGGTGNTTCTCAGCCATTNNNTATTCCTCAGTTGAGAATTCTTTNTTTAGCTCTGTACCCCATTTTTTAATGGGGTTATTTGAATTTCTGGAGTCCAGCTTCTTGAGTTCTTTGTATATATTGGATATTAGTCCCCTATCAGATTTAGGATTGGTAACGATCCTTTCCCAATCTGTTGGTGGCCTTTTTGTCTTATTGATAGTGTCTTTTGCCTTACAGAAGCTTTGCAATTTTATGAGGTCTCATTTGTCAGTTCTCGATCTTACAGCACAAGCCATTGTTGTTCTGTTCAGGAATTTTTCCCCTGTGCCCATATCTTCGAGGCTTTCCCCCACTTTCTCCTCTATAAATTTCAGAGTCTCTGGTTTTATGTGGAGTTCTTTGATACACTTAGACTTGAGCTTTGTACAAGGAGATAAGAATGGATCAATTCGAATTCTTCTACATGATAACCGCCAGTTGTACCAGCACCATTTGTTGAAAATGCTGTCTTTTTTCCACTGGATGGTTTTAGCTTCCTTGTCAAAGATCAAATGACCATAGGTGTGTGGGTTCATTTCTGGGTCATCAATTCTATTCCATTGATTTACCTGTCTGTCGTTGATTTGATTATTTCCTGTCCTCTACTCCTCTTGGGTGACTTTGCTTCCTTTTGTTCTAGAGCTTTTAGGTGTGCTGTCAAGCTGCTAGTGTATGCTCTCTCTAGTTTCTTTTTGGAGGCACTCAGAGCTGAGTTTTCCTCTTAGGAATGCTTTCATTGTGTCCCAGTACTGTGCAGTTTTTAGCACAATTGCTCTGTAGTACAGCTTGAGGTCAGGCATGGTGATTCCACCAGAGGTTCTTTTACTGTTGAGAATAGTTTTTGCTATCCTAGGTTTTTTGTTATTCAAGATGAATTTGCAAATTGCCCTTTCTAACTCAGTGAAGAATTGAGTTAGAATTTTGATGGGGATTGCCTTGAATCTGTAGATTGCTTTTGGCAAGATAGCCATTTTGACTATATTAATCCTGCCAATCCATGAGCATGGCAGATCTTTCCATCTTCTGGGATCTTCTTTGATTTTTTTCTTCAGAGACTTGAAGTTCTTGTTATACAGATCATTCACTTCCTTAGTTAGAGTCACACCAAGGCATTTTATATTATTTGTGACTATTATAAAAGGTGTTGTTTCCCTAATTTCTTTCTCAGCCTGTTTATCTTTTGTGTAGAGAAAGACCACTGATTTGTTTGAGCTAATTTTATATCCAGCTACTTCACTG
>NC_034606.1:3311207-3326041 GCF_900095145.1 Mus pahari | reverse complement strand
GTTGTGCCTTCATTTTCATTAAATTCTAAAAAGTCTTTAATTTCTTTCTTTCTTTATTCCTTGACCAAGGTATCATTGAGTAGAGTGTTGCTCAGCTTCCATGTGAATGTTGGCTTTCTATTATTTATGTTGTTATTGAAGATCAGCCTTAGTCCGTGGTGATCTGATAGGATGCATGGGATAATTTCAATATTTTTCTATCTGTTGAGACCTGTTTGGTGACCAATTATATGGTCAGTTTTGGAGAANGTACCATGAGGCTCTGAGAAGAAGGTATATCCTTTTGTCTTAGAATAAAATGTTGTGTAGATATCTGTTAAATCCATTTATTTCATAACTTCTGTTAGTTTTAATATCTCTCTGTTTAGTTTCTGTTTCCAGGATCTTTCCCTTGGTGAGAGTGGGGTGTTGAAATTTCCCATGATAATTGTGTGAGGCGCACAGTCCGTTGAGTTTGTGTCCAAGGTGACCCAGAGCTGGCACCGACCGGAAGGGATTTGAGCCCCTGGGCAGGCAGGTTTTCTGCTTCCCTGATGCTGGCACAGGCCCGTCCTGATTGGATTGGAATTGATGTTGTGTTCCACTCACCAGTGATCCTAAGATCACATGAAGAGTCCTCTGTGGACTGTGTGGACCATCTGCCAAGTTCATGCTCAAGGTGACCTGGAGCTCCCGCCGACCAGAAGGGACCTCCAGGTATTACTCTTATAGTGGGATTGTTGAGAACAGATGTGCATGCATGTGCACATGCATGTGTGTGTATGGGTGTGTGTATGCGTGTGTGTGTGTGTGCACGTGTGTGTGCATGTGCTCGTGTGTAGTATGATAAGGCTTAGCCAACACAGGAATTATCTCTGGAAAGTGTAGCCCCCAAATCTGGATTGTTCACTGAATTTTCTAGAAGATGTCCTCAGCCTATTTCCTGTTACACAGAATATTATTTACTGTCTGCTTCACCTCGGCCACAAAGTCTACTTAGGAAACATTGGTAAAGTATTGAATGCTTGGATGTCTCTACTAATTAACAGAACCAGTTAAAATGATAGGCCAACATTTTAATATTTCTTCCTATGAACATGTACTATAAACTGGTTGTGACATGTGCTTGCTATCACAGGGGTGAGCACTGCTGACATTTGGGTTTGCTCTTCTTCCTCTACTGAGCTGGCACTAAAAGTTGTCCTACTGAGCACCTGCTTGCAGAGTAGGACAGCAGAGAGGGCATGGGGAATACAGCTCTGAATCCTGGGACTGGTGCGCTGCCTTCCCAGTGGGTTGGCGAAGACCTTGGGGGTTACTTCCTCATTGCATCTGTGTGCACAGAAGAGACTCTTGAGTTTATCCTCTGCCTTAGTCCCTTTTAACTCAAGGGACAAGGTTTATTTGTATAAGCTGAGTGATTCTGATATCATTATCCTGGTTGTCCAAAGATAAGATGGTTTTGAGACAAAATATGAACAAATAAAGCACAACGTTTCCAATATTTTAATAGATCCAAGCTGAGACTGTAGTCAAGGACATAGCAGGAAGAAGAGGGAAGAAGAAGCCAGGACATCTGGACAACTCTGACACGGAGGACGGAGTCGCCCTAAGCCGAGAGCTCAGGTCTCACGGTTAGTTGGTAGAGACAGTAAAGAGAAACTACCAAGCTGTCCAAGACTTGACTGAGCAACCCAACATATTTCTCAGATGGAACTCGGGAAATGGGTAAGACTTCAGCCCAAGTGTGGCAAGGTGAATTCATTCCCTTGAGGGTCTGTGGGTGACACGGACCTACTTCCTACAGCCCCTGCAGTGTCCTGGCTCTCTCTGTCGACCTCAGGAAGGGAACTTGCAAGCTAAGCAGGCAGCTCTGGTTACTCAGCGTGACTACCAAGCAGGCTGGATAGACACCCCAAAGACTGCAGCTCAGAGCTACATCCTCAACTGTGCTCAGCCTGACACCTGACGGGGCAAGGCTGGGGCAGATGGGAGGAGGGTTCTGAGCAGTGATCAGCCTGCTGCTACAGCTCAGAAATAGAAGTCATTTGGCTCTCGTCTCTCTTATAGGCTTGACCTGGGAAGTCCAGGTCCCACCATGGAAATTACTAATGTACTTGTACTGGTTTGTCAATCACGGTTATTTCATCTAGACTGCAGACATTCTCACTGGGTTTGCTCTGGGGGAATAATGTGTGGGAAGCGGATCCACATTACCACACTTCCCTCAAGCAGTGTCTCAAGGGATCCACACAGCCTCCTGTGAGGACTGTAACTACATACCATCATTTTGTCCTGTGAGCAGTCCAAGGACGCTGAGGATGCTGGCTTGAGGAAACCTGCCTGAGCCCCCAGGAAGCAATAGCTGAAATGGCTAACCCACCATCTCTCCGTTGCCAAGGCTGCCTGCCCAGCACTTCCACAGCAGTCTAGCTGCTCCTCAGTAGCATTAAGAACCCAAAGGCTTCGAAAAACAGGCAAAGTATACTCCTGGACTTTTTGTACTTAAGAGAGAATATTTTATTCATAGGCCACCTCCCAGGGGCTATGTGTCTCAGGCCATTATTGTTTTCCTTCAGGAAGCAAGGGTTCCTCTGAGGTCTCAGGAAATCTCATTGTCTCCCTGGAGCTTGCGAAGCCACAGTCCAGTTCTGACTGCTCTGCTGGGCTACTCAGAACCTGTCTGGTCCTGTCCTAGCTCTCCCTCATCCACCTTGGCAGGAGGAATTAGGGTCTATTGTACAGAATTTTAGCTCCAGCATTAAGAACAAAAGAGTGGGGGCGGGAGGAGTTAATCTTGGGTCTCAATGCTAAATGTGAAGAAATTCCTTGTAAAAAAAAATCCACACATATGTGGGCATTTTTTTTATTTTTAAGATCCATGTCACGTGCTAAGTTTGACTCAAGCCCCACTCTCTCTGCTGCTTCAGGGGCTGGGTGTTGTGCTCTCAGAGTAGCTGCTGACCCCATCTTACTGGCCAACAATGGAAAACAGCAAGGGGGTTATTCAGGGAGAAGGTCAGTATTTACCTTTATGCTGAATTCTACAATGTTTTTTAAAGGGTTGTAAAGAAGCAGATTCACACCCAAGAATATCCACCAGGGCACTTCAGCACCTATCATGACGGTGAATAATGCATTGGAGAGGATGGCAGGAGCTGGTAGGAATGCAGAGAAGCCCCACAGGCACAGCCCAGACATCGAGGCTTTTCTCAGAGGGCAGGAACTGGCAATTTCCATCTGGGAAACTTAAATTTTATTTTTGTAAGATAAAAAATTTAAAATGGTTTTATAATATCTTCATGTGAGTATAAACAGGGAAAAACAAATAAAAATCATTTTTGTAACATCCTCCAATGAATATACATGGGGGAAACGTTGATATTTGTGTGTGTGTGTGTGTGTGTGTGTGTGTGTATGTGTGTGTGTGTGTGTGTGGCATAGGTATGTGGGCATGTGGAGACTAGAAGAGAGTACTGGATGTCCTCCTCCATCGCTCTCCCTTACTCCTTTGAGGCAAGTCCTTCCTTCAGCCTGGGGTTTGTTGTTGTTGAGCTGGAAGCTCGCAAGCCCCAGAGATCTCCCTGTCTCTGCCTTCCTCAGAGCTAGGTTACAGGTGTTAGCATTCTTTCTAGGCTCCGCCCCACAGTTACCTGGCAACAGCAGGTATGCCTGACTCACTGTAAAGGGGGCTGTTTGCCCCCTCCTCCATCTCTCTCTTACCCTCTTACTCTCTGTTCCCCTCTGTCCCTTTCTCCCTATTCCCCTCCCCCCTCTCTCTTCATGTGTTCCTGGTCTACCTCTCCCCCTGCCCCCCTTTCTGCCTTTCTCTGTCTCTACTACCTCCACAAGTCCCCTTCCCATGCCTGAAATAACTCTGTCTTTACTATATCCATCGTATGGCTGGTACCTCAGGGGTAAGGGATATGTCAGCATGGGCCTGCAAAGGCAGCCCTTCCACCTCACTATATTTCACTCTACCAAACATATCTTGGTTCTTTCAGATGTTCTCCAGATGCCTGGTTTGTTACCTGAATGCTTAGATGGTTGCATAGCAAGGGTCTGTACCTGCCTGACTTTATGTGCACTGTGTACATTCAAGTACCCCAGGATGCCAGAAGGCATGGGGTTCTCTGGAACTGGAGCTGCTGCAGGCAGTTGAGAGCTGTTCCATGTGGGCACTAGGAACTGAACCCAGATCCTCTGTAAGATCAGCAAGTCCTCTTAACCACCGAGCCATCTCTTCAGACGCTCTAACAAAGCTTCTCGGCCACTGAGGTATCTCCGCAGCCCAGGAAAAATACTTCTTCAACACTAAGCATTCATAGAATGAAGTTAAGTCTGGGTAATCAAGCGACTGACAAAAGACCTTTACTTAACTTAACCCTGGCCTTAGTTCTCTCTCTCTCTCTCTCTCTCTCTCTCTCTCTCTCTCTCTCTCTCTCACACACACACACACACACACACACACACACACACACGCACACACACCTTGTTACAAATGCTACATGCTATTACATTTCACACTGTGGGATTACTTTCACAATAAAATCTGAGAAGTTTACAGTTCTGCGATGCAAGCTGCGGCTTGCCAGCCTCTGCTGTGCCACCAACAGTCCTACCTCTGCCCCAAGCAGATTTCTTGTTATTATAATTTGCTATTATGGCATTTTAGGAAGAAGGAAGTTTTCTCTAATGTCTAATTTTAGAAAGAAAGGCATAGATACTCAAAAGTATTGTCTGGGCAGTTCCTAAACCCTTCCTGCCGGATCCCCTTCCGAGTTCTAACAGCCATTATGTAACAACCTCAGGATGAATGCTGGGGCTTTCCTTAGCCATTCATAAATTATAAACACAAATGCCAGCTCTTCCAGATGATGGGGGTGGGGGTGGGGTGGAGCTGGAGAGTAATGGGGATGGAAAATATAGGACAAAACCACAGTAGGAAATCAGAAGACAAGGAGGTGGCACTTTCTGAATTCTCTGTAAACCCAGGGAAAAGGAGCCCTGTTTGTTAGTATAATTATGCTGTTCTTTCTCCACAAGGATTCCTCTAGTGATATTGAATTCACTCCCCTGATGATAGATCTCTTGCTATTAAGGTTTGGCTTTTGCCAGGTCTGAGACAGGGATGGGAGAGAATGAAGAAGATAAAGAAACAGAATCTCAGGTCCCACCAGGAGAATACGAGGCACATAACATCCTGACCTTGGCCATTTGACCTATCCAGATACATAGGACACAAACCAACCGGATATCCTTCTGCCACTACTACTGTGGCAAACCTAGGTGACGTGTGATTTACAGATTGTGTGGAGAAGACATGTTCCCTTTTCTGGTTCTTCTGTTCTGCTGCCCTTGGACATCTGCTGAGGCTGCGCATAATGACTAAGATGGTGTGGAGGGGTCCGTTCACCTATGGTGACCAGAAAGCAAAAGAGAGACCGGGGACACTGTTCAAGCTTTTCATATCATTTAAATAAATGATTAAAACTGTGTGTAAATCTTGTGACTGGCTATGGTCTCAGGGTTGTTACAGAGCTCTGCAGAGAAGTCATATCTGTGGGGCTGGAGAGGTAGCAGAGTTAGTAAAGCCATGGAAGGATGTGGACCACGTTCAATCTCCAGCACCTGTGTACAAAACAAGATGTGGTGGGGAGCACTTTCGAGCCCAGTGATGGGGAGGCAGAAACAGCAAGAGCCCTAGATCACCCAGGTAAGCCAGACCCAATCAGTGAACTACAGAACCCAGTGAGAGATCCTGTCTGAGCAAATGAACAAAACAAAACAAGGTGGACTATACCTGAAGAAAGCCATCCACAGATGACTGTGAATACACACACACACACACACATGCACACGCACACGCGCGCACACACACACACACTGGCACATGTGCACACACTCTCACACACATAAACTCACACACACATAAACACACATGCATACATACCTACATGCACACCCACTCACATGTACACACACTCACAATGCACTCACACATGGACACTTACACACATACACACGTACACCTGCATACTCACGCACACACACATAAACTCATATCTACACACGAACACACATATACTCACACATGCATATATAAGTTCACACACACACATACCAACACCTGCATGCAACTATGTACATAGACACTCTTAGATAGCTGAATCAGGTTTGGTTGTTCTTAGGGAAGGAGTGGAGCAGAGAAAGGGCATGGTTTGGCTCCTAGAAGCATTTAACACCAGAGATCTGCTTTCTGGAGACCTGGGGCCCCGCCTTGACCACACAGTACTCAGATGTAGGATCTCTATCAGCTTGTCTGCAGGATACCCAGGACCAAGACTGTTTGTAAAGATCTGTGTGGGCAAGTTTGATCCAAAAGATGTGGATGTCATGAGCACAGCAGATCTGCCAATGAGCCTTTTGAGTGTGAACGTGTGTGTGCACTCACGTGTGCATGTGTACTGCCTGACTGGGGTGGGCCAGATGTCTCTTGGATGCTGTGGTCCTCAGTGTGTTCAGGTCTCTCAGAGAGGAGAAAAAGACCCCGCAGTGAAGCTCCCCTGGCCCTTCCTCTACCACCAAGCAAGGCCATATTTCCCCGACAAGAAGCTGCCATCTTGTTTCTATGTTGCTCTGACAGTTCAGGATAGACTGTGAACATCAGTTGTAATCTAAACTCTGGGGGGCAGTTAACTGACATTTGAACTGAGCCACTGTATCATCTCTACCGGAATTTGTTAACTTTTGAAAGACTAATTAAGAACTTACATTTCGGGCTGGTGAGATGGCTCAGTGGGTAAGAGCACCCGACTGCTCTTCCAAAGGTCCAGAGTTCAAATCCCAGCAACCACATGGTGGCTCATAACCATCCATAACAAGATCTGACACCCTCTTCTGGAGTGTCTGAAGACAGCTACAGTGTNCTTANANANAANAAANAAANAAANAAANCTTAAAAAAAAAAAAAAAAAAAAAGAACTTACATTTCCTTGTTTCAGGACACCTGTCGAGTGTGAGGTGTGGTGGGAAGTCCTTGTGCACACAGAACAACACTGGAGAAGCCAGGAAAGTTAAACACACAGTTTACCTCTTCACTGCAAGGCCAGGGGTGGTGGAGTCAGCCTGTGGTCCTCTGCTGTCTGGTGAGACAAGCTCTGCCTATATTGCCCAGAATTGACTTATCTCAGACCCTCCCCCCCCTAAACCTTGAGCTTCGCTTTTAGACCATAAAACCTTATGAGTGGTGTCACGTATGCTTTAAGACAACCTAAGTGACGCCTGTGCTATCTTAGAGCCAGGTCAATCCTGACACCCACAAGTGTTATGTTTACCTCAGTCAAGCGCCCCAGACCCTAAGACCTTGGGCACTATCTCTGAGTCAACAGTACCCATTCTTGTGAAAAGAAGCCAGATGTACCTTGTAAAGCATCTCTATGTAAACATGTCTTAAATTGTGGTACACTTGGGACTGAGTTAATTGTTATCTGAATACCTTTTTCCCCCCAAAATTGTGCTGTGCTTAATTAAATATGGCTAAAGTAAAATGATGCGGGCCAGACAATAGAAGTCAGCACTGGTTACAATAAAATGAGACTGAACAGTTTCCTTCTCGCCTCACCCTGATGGTTTGTTCCCTGCCTGCTGTAAGGCCTGCAGGGGAATCGCCACTGGCACCCTAGGCACTGGGTATGAACAGAGTTGGGAGAGAACTGCTCCTTGGAGAGAGGAATGAACAGTGAGAGAGCTGGGGATGTGGTTCAGTTGGTAGAGAGTTGGTGTAGTGTGCACGAAGCCTTGGATTCGCTCTAATCCCTAACATGGAAAAAAGCCATGCATGATGCTACATCCCCCGGCAGGCTGGGGGCAGGGAGAGCGGAAGATCAGGATGAACATCTTCTAATACACATAGCACACTTAAAGCCAGCCCGGGCTACGTGAGATCCTGTCAAAGAGGAACGCTGGGGTGGAAGGGGGTGGTAGGGTAGACCTTGGCCTCTTGAATGAACTCTCTTGCTCTCACACGAACAGGTCCAGGCATCAAGTGGACCAGTAGTCTTTTGCCGTATCTCAGATGGTACCCAGTTCCTGTTTTGCATCAGTCATGTGCTGCTTACTGGAGATGTGAGCAGAAAGTTTACTTACACACGCCACTGAGTACCGTCACATGTACTGCTGGTGAAACTCTCAGGCAAGTGACTTTCAAAGGCCTTAAAAGTCAGAAATCTGGGACTCTTGTCAATCCTGCAAAGCAAGTCACATACCTGATTGTACCTGCTTGGTAATAAATGTCTTTATGGAGCAGAACACAGTACAAACGTCACTTTACTGTGGTTATGACTGACGCCTATTTTAACTACCAAAGACCCAAGAGCTCCCAACTGCAACCAGTCACAAGGAACTAAGTAAGGTCTGTTCAGCATGCCTTCCAACGCAGACTGAGTCAGATTTCATTAAGAACATGACACTCCACCAGCTGCAGGACTGTCACACCCTTGTTCTAGTGACACTGCCAATGCTGACGGTTGGAATTTCTGTTACTACCATTGTTAGAAGGGCACACCTGGAATGTCAGAGCGGCACCATACTGGAATCTCGTGTTGGTAACCCCAGCAAAGGAGTAGAAAGCACCTGTTCTGGAGGGTCCAGAGCAAATGCCCTAACGGCCTTCCCCAGTTCAAGTGGTTCTCCTGGTTGTGCCTTAAGGCACAACTCATAACTCCATTCCTACTCAGCAGAAACAAAGCTCAGAACGGGAAGCCCGCTTGGGAGCTAGCTCTCTGTCATGCTGTGAATCAGAAATAAATCGTGAAAGGTCTGACTTTATATTCCTGTGAGAAAGAAACATGCGCAGACATCAGCCTATTGCGGACAGGAATTCGACCACTGACCATCGATAAACAGGGCGAATACCATGTGGGCTGGCTGGGAGGCAGCTTTGACTGAGGGAGAGCAGGCCTCAGGAGGATGCAGTAATGGAGAATGGAAAAAGCTTCTCTGGACAATGAGGCTATTCCAAGAGTAGGGAACGATCTGGAGATCAAGTGAACCAGAAGTCTGTCCCCATGTTTCCAAAGTGACAACTGGCTGTAGATTCTACACCAGTTCCATCATGCTCCAGAAAGGAAATTCCAGCAAGTGTGGTAGAAAAATGGAGTAAACCAGGGTCTTGAACCCTCTTGCCACAGTTCCTAGCTGCCACCTACACACCTTGTCACACGGGTTTGTGGGGAATGAGACAGCCAAGCTGCAAACAGCTAGATTTCAGTTTCACAAGCTACCCTGGGGACCATTAAAGCCTGGCTGTTAACAGTTCTCAATGGTGTCCCAAGGAATCTGGACTTTGTTCTGTAGATAGTGGGAAGACAACGAGGATTTTTGAGGTTTGAAGAGAAAAGAAAAAAATAGGAGAATAAGAAAAAAATGAATATTATACATTCTTTTCTTTCTTGTGTTCTCTGTTCACAAAAGCCTCTGGAAGGCTTTTTAAATTTGTTATTACATTTATTTAGTTTAGTGTGTGTGTGTGTGTGTGTGTGTGTGTGTGTGTGTGTGCAGCTTGCAGAGTTTGCGTGGGTCTCCGGAGTTAGACAGGTCAGCAAGCTTGGCAGGGGACTTCTTAACTGCTGACCGTGTCACCAGCTCTGGAAGACAAATGTGCCAGCCCATGAGTACATAAATCCACAATAGCAGTTGACTCTAAGAGCCCCACCAGAGGCCCAGCCTCACCCTCTGAACACATCCTAAAACTCCAACTGATTCTGTGTTTGTGTGGGTTACCAATCTAGAACGTGTTTGGGTGCTGGAATTAAAAAGGTAAGATAGAAACACATTTTTACACATACAGATTCTAAGAGTGGAAAGAGAAACTCATATTTTTGCCTGGAGTGTTTTAGACATTCTACCCTTTTCCCATTTATAACCCAAACCTTTGTTGTGTTTTTCCTAATAAGATAAAGCTGTAAAACAGAGGCAGTCTGCCTCAGTCAGGCTGAAACTGTGAGCACATTGCCCCTTGCAAGGCTGATGGGCCCCCATTTGTCTCCGTTTTAAGGCCGCAGTGATCTGAAAGCTGCTGGAAACATCGGACTCCCAGCAGTGAAGAGACGCTGGCCTCCTGGGCACAGACCAAGTTTCCATTCCTGTGGAAACGGTGAGGAGTGGCAATCCCTCCCAGTGCAGGATATTTCTGAAGAGGATGCTTGTCCACCCCTGTAATAGTGCTTGCCCATGTTGGGACAAAGGCAAGGCATCCAGATCCAAGTCTGGCAAGCAGGGTGTGGGGAGTGGAGGATGCCAAGGGAACATAAAAAGAACAAATATCAGAGTCATCAAACAACAACCTAAGGTTTCTCTAATCTACGTGTTTTATTTACAGAACAGGAAGCTGCAGCCAGGAAAGGCTGGCTAACTTGGCAGATAGCGAGAGTCTTGATTGAAAACCTTACACTTTCTCTGCCCCTCTGTCTGGTGTCACTGAATGTGGGCTCTTCTAGTATCTGTGAATCTGTGCATTTGATTCTTCAGTAATCATCCTCCTGCATGTGGGCTTTAAAAGGCAGTTTCACTGTGATGTATGTAATGAAGCTTAAAACTCACCATTTACAATTTTAAGCTACTTGGGAGGCTAAGCCAGGGGAATCCTTTCGTCTCCGAAGTTCAAGGCTAGCCTTGGCACCATAATGAGAACACTTATGGCTGGGTGTTGACTTTAATCCAAGCTCTTGAGAGGCGGATCTCTGTGAGATCAAGGCCATCCTAGTCATATTAAGTTCCAGATAGTGAGACCCTGTCTCAAACAAGCAAGCAAACAAACAAACAACAAACAACAACAACAAATGGAAAGGGCATGTGCTGGTCCTCATTATACTCAGTGTCCTACGGGTGTCGCCACTGTCCAACTCCAGAATGTTATTTCCACCTAATGAGATACCATGTTCTAAGCAAAAGAGGCCAGTCACAGAAAGACAAATACTCCACTCACATGAGCTGCTAAGGTCATCAGGGTTGGTGAGAAAAAGAGAGATGGTTGCTGGGGGTGGAGTCAGAACAGAGTGGGTGGGGTCAGAACGGAGGCGGAGTGGATCAGCACAGAGTGTTAGTTAAAAGGGGATACAGCCACAATTTCACACGCTCGCTAAGACTGTTGCTAAGGTGGGTGGTGGTGACGGGTGCACAATACGGTGAAGAGAATTCTGCTGAAGTGTATACTTAGAAACGGTTCCACTGGCTTGGTGCCATGGCTTGATGCCATGTGCCTATTGTATCCAGTGCTTTAAAAGATGAGGCAGGAGAATTGTAAGGTTGGGACCAGCCAAGGTTGCATAGCAAGACTATGTTTCAAACACATTAAAAATAAATAAATAGCTAAGATGGTAAATCTTACACTTTTAAAAAATTAGAACATTGTATATGGTTTAGATAATTTTTTTAAAGATTTATTTAGTATATGAGTACACTGTAGCTGTCTTCAGATATACCAGAAGAGAGCATTGGGACCCATTAGAGACGGTTGTGAGCCACCATGTGTTTGCTGGGAATTGAACTCAGAACCTCTGGAAGAGCAGCCAGCTCTCTTAACCACTGAGCCATCTCTCCAGCCCCTAAATCTTACATTTTATTAGAGTAAAAAAAAATTGAAAAAAATTCTTGTGTATTACATCATCGCATTGTTTGTGTTATCATGTTCATTTGTTCAATGAATACATTTGAAACAGCAAGTACTAAAGAAAGAACCATCTTACCATGAGTTACCCGTAGCCATTCTAAGTAACGCATATCCACTCACTACCAAGTACCCACACCCAGTCCAAGGTAGCTACCCCACTAGCAGCTACCCACACCCACTAGCAATCCCCTTGAATGCTTTCCTTCTCTCGTGCCCTGGTGACCGTGGTGACCGTGGATCCCCTGTCCATCTTTTATGATCTGCCTCTCCCAGCAAGCCACATGAGCAGGATTGAATGGCATGTGGCTTTTTTATATCTGGTTTCTTTTACTGAATATAATAGTCTCAAGACCCTGTGTCCTGTAGCAGGCAACAGGACTGTGTGTGTGTGTGTGTGTGTACCTTTTAAAGTGGGTTCCAGCCTGAAAGACAAGAGTCTTTTTCCCATTCAGATTTTTTTCTTGGGGGAAGAACACATTTAGCTTGGAATATGCAATCTTTTCTAGAAGGCTTCCTTATACACAACAGGCCACATGTGCCTAGTTTTTGCCTCCCTACTGTTACTCCCTCTCCTCCTTCCAGCCTGAGAGACACCGAGAGCAGTGAGGGCTGATTTCAGCCAGGCTGCCATGACCCCACCACACGGAGATGTTCTGGAGCTAGGGGTTGCTCTGTCACGCACTCCCTTGCTTAACTATCACAGTGTGTCACGAAGCAGACACTCTGCGGGACAGTCTGCTGACTGCCGCCAAACGTGACCGTGATTACAAACAAGCACACCTTGCTTCTCAGCAGCTTTGGTGTGTGTGTGTGTGTGAGTGTGTGTGTGTGTGTGTGTGTGTGTCTGAGAAGGGAGGTGGACCTGCTCCAGTCAAGCTTCCACTCCTGATCATTCACTGCTCTGAGATGGTTGGGGTAGGGGTTGTGGGTGGCTATCCACCTCCGTTTTCTGATCAGGATACAAGTGTGCTCTCCTTGGATTACAGTTCAGTCCAAGCTTGGGCCAAGAAGATGGCATGGTATGTGAAGCACTTGCTGGCAAGCATGAGGCTCCAATGTCGGCTTCCCAAGCCCATGTAAAGCCAGATGTGGTGCGCATCTGCAAGCCCAGCACTCTTGTGGCTCTTATGGGAGCTGAAACAGAAAAACGTCTGGGAGCTCTAAGGCCAGATGTCTTAGCATTCACAGTGTCCTGTGTCAAGTAAGGTGGAAGACAATGGCTGACACACACTCAAAGTTGTCCTCTGCCTCAACACCAGAGTCATAACTTCTTCATGCCTGCCCACACCTCACAAGCACACACACACACAGTATACATATATACCACATACATGCTATACATACATACCACAAACACACGCATATACAATACACACTCATATACACAAGTTATACATAATACATACAACACACACACACCATATACACATACAACTCATACAACACACACTCAAACACTCACACATACAGATATCATTCACACACCCACAGAAAGCACACACTTACACGTACTTTTTTTTTTTTAAGATTTATTTATTTATTATATGTAAGTACACTGTAGCTGTCTTCAGACACTCCAGAAGAGGGCGTCAGACCTTGTTACGGATGGTTGTGAGCCACCATGTGGTTGCTGGGATTTGAACTCCGGACCTTCGGAAGAGTAGTCGGGTGCTCTTACCCACTGAGCCATCTCACCAGCCCACTTACACGTACTTATAGACATGCACACATGACTCTTTCACACACACATCATATACACACATCACATATACACATACACAGATTTAAAAATAATAATGAAATGCAATCCAAGCTAGAGGTTCTCTGGCTAGGAAAGCGGTGACCATTGTTTGCTTGGACCATTGTAGACCTGCGGCTGCTTATTGGAAACCCGCAGGATTTTCTTCATCCATGTTTATGGACAATGGGGAGTGTTTTCCTATGCCATTTAGGCAAGTCTTTTCTGGGACCATTTGCAGGTTTGAGCGGGGAGGATGGGAAAGCACAGGGTTATTTTTATCTACTACATAAAGTTCTAGTCATGGCTTTTTAGTGAACACAGGCTAAGAAAAGATGCTGGACGCGTGATTTAGCTTCAAGAATCCCTTGTGATAAAAGCAGCTTGGCCTGAAGCCGTCCATCTGTCTTGTCGGATCACACCCTCGGATGGCTACACCAACCATACCCTTTTGGGTCTCACATGGAAAGTCCAGTCCCTAAATACTCGCTATCTTGGCTTCTCTGGTAACCAGGAAAGACGCAGAGAAAGTTTTGCTTTACTGATGGAAGGGCAAATGTTGGCGCTGTGACCCCCTCCTCTTCTCTCCCTAAAGATGGTGTGATCCCTGGATCTGTAGCAGCTTGCTTGTGACAGCCCTCCCATTAACCATAAAGTACCGGGCGACTGCGGTGATAAGGAGACCCACCATCAACTGCTTCCTTCTAGACTTGAGGTGAGAAGTCTGTTGGTCAGGTTCTGCTTCTTACAAACACTTCCAAACAATACAACACCTTAAGGAAGGATTTCATTATGGCCTGTGTTCTGGCTTACTGTACCCAATCAGTGCTACCAAATGCCCACCCGGGCACTCCACGTTGCCTGAAGCCCCGCCCCCCTCCCCTTAAAAATCATCCTTATGTTCTTTTCGTGGAAACTTAATTGAAGTTTAAGTTTGACATGGGGGAGGGGCAGATAAACTCATGTTAAAAGAAATACATTCATCAATTTTATTCTCAAAACCTGCTGCGTGTCACTCCACAGAGATGAAGAGGCTTCCTGAAGCAGCTGCTGCCCACGTGAGGGACCCAGTTGCTGTGGGAGAAGAAAGGGTGATATGGGCGTGGCTCTAGTGTTTGCCTGAAGGCAGCACTAAAACAAACTGAACAAGCAAACAAAGAAAACTAAAAACCTTTAGCAACCTCAAAAGCCAAGACAAAGCTAGATGACAAGGCAGGGTTTGGTTTCAGACCCCTGTGCACAGTTAACACAGCAAAGCAGATCAGGCCTCCTGCCCATCCAGCATCCCTCAGTGCCCCTGAGGCTTACCTGGACCCCAACCTGAAACTTTCCAGCCCAGGGGCTGGGCTGCCCTTTCCCAGAGGCTCTTCCCTTGATAATCCTCTCCCAGAAGCTGTTCCCCCAATCCAGACATTTTGAACTCTCACTTCTCCCTCCCTCCCTCCC
>NC_034606.1:3295180-3310592 GCF_900095145.1 Mus pahari | reverse complement strand
CTCTCTCTCTCTCTCTCTCTCTCACACACACACACACACACACACACACACACACACGCACACACACACACTAACATAGATGGACATGAGGGTACAGTGGAGAAGAGCTGTTAGTTGGGAAAGGGAAGGGCATCAGCAGGAGTGGGGGAGGGCAAAGCACAGTGAATATGACCAGAACACAGTATAGACATGTATGGGAAGAGAGGAATCCATTGTTATGTACAATTCTAGATGCTAGTTAAAGTTTTAACAAAAGATAATCTTGAGCCGGGCAGTGGTGGTAAATGCCTTTAAACCCAGCACTTGGGAGGCAATAAATTTGTTTCAGGCTATACCCCAAATGTATGTTCCTGACCAGTCCACAGCTCCTCATCCCAGATTCATTCCTACAGCGCTTTCCACCATCCTCAGGCAATAACGTCTAAGAGTGACCCCATTGCTCTGCATAAGGCAGAAGACAGAGGATGGAGCTGGGAGGAGGGAGGGGATGGGGACTCATATTTCATTGGTCTGAACACAATCACATGTTCATCCACAGTGATTGTATGTTCAGTGGGGAGACAGCCTGGCTCTGAGCTCTAGGTGGAAGTCCAGTTAACTTCTGCAGCAGGGAAAGAGAGAAGGCAAAACAAGATGAGATTTACAAACTGATAAGAGATGGCAAATTCAATTAACAAGAAGCTGGACCCCAAGGAACACAGCAGAGGTTGACCAATTCATGTGCTAAAAGTGAGACAGGCTATGGTAAAAATGGACAAAGGTGAAGTTTAAAGACATAGTCCTCATCCCTTGATGGCACACTAGGCATGTGACCAGTGCAGGTATAAATCAAGTGTGGTGTGTTAATCTCCTGCTTCAACAGTGTCCTCCACAAGAATCTCCCAGGTTTACATAACCAGCTGACTGTATCACTGTGCACAGCTGCCCATGGAGGTCAGAAGAGACCACCTGGAACTGGAACAACAGGTGTCAGTCCACCTGGAACTGGAACGACAGGTGTCAGTCCACCTGGAACTGGAACGACAGGTGTCAGTCCACCTGGAACTGGAACGACAGGTGTCAGTCCACCTGGAACTGGAACGACAGGTGTCAGTCTACCTGGAACTGGAACGACAGGTGTCAGTCCACTTGGGATTGGAATGACAGGTGACTTTGAGCTGCCTTGTGTTGGTGCTGGAAACCCAACCCAGGTCCCCTGAAAAAACACTGAGTACTCACAACAACTGAACTATCTCTCCAACCCCAACTAAATATAGTTTTAAGCAGGATTTGAATATTCATGAGAACTCAATTTGTTACATATAAGAGCCAAGTTTGTTACAGGCATTACTTCAGCTATAGAAAGATCTTTTTTCCTTCTAGATTTGAAAACATTGCCTTATAATACATTTCAAAAAATAAAAGGTAATAATTTCTAATGACTGAAGACATTTTAGAAAATTAAGCTACAAATATAAAATTAGTTGTTTGAAGAAATTACATCTTTTTAAATTTATAAGCAAACTGAATCAAACAAATAACTCTCATTTTTATATAAAAACACTATGTTTACAAATAAAATGACTAGATTTGCAGGTTAAATTTGAAAGCTTAAAACTAAACTTTAAAATATTCAAATTGGACAAATTAAATATTAGATAGTCTACAAGAAAAGGGACAGTAACATTATTTAATTTCATTTTATTTAATATTTAACAAATCTATTTCAATGTGTGCTATAAAACTAGAAATTGGCTCATGTAATATGCAGAGGAAAAAGAGAATCTTCAAGTATCATAACATTTTTAAAAATATAGAGGGATGGTTATAGGATCAACATCCAACTCTTGAAACATCATCTCTAAGCTTGATTAGACACAATGTGTGTGTGCGCGTGCGTACAAGAAGACAACCTCCATTGTCTTTCACCAGGTTCGAGCCATACTTTTCCCTTGAGATAGGGTCGTCTTCCCTGACCAAGGCAAGCCCCAGGGATCCCTCTGCCTCTTTCCCTCAGCTATGGTTTCTGAGGATTAGAGAGGTTATTTTGAGGCAAACTGGGGAGCATTGAGGAGACTTATAGAGGAGGTAAAAGTGAGGCAGGAGTGCAGGTTCTGAGGAACCAAAGCTTGAGCTGGGGGCCTGCTTCCTCACAGAGCAGGATACTGAAGGCTGTGGGGGAGGAGCAGCGAGTTGACAGGCAGAGTCAGGGTCCTCCCATGCATCCTGCTCAGAGCCTGGCAAAGAAAAGCAGGAACAAAACCCAGTCATGAGAAACCATCTGCCCAAGATCCAAGGTAGGTCCAAGGTCCTGTGATGACGCAGCGATCCTGGGAGCACGGAGAGAACAGGGGAGTGATGGGTCATGATGGAAATGACCACCTGGTGTTGAGCTCTAGAATAGAAGAGACACTAAATATAGCCAGCACCTCCACTAACCAAGGGACAGCAGAAAGGACAGAGAGGACCATAGTGAAGAGGATGCTCTGCCTGAACAGATGGCACTGACACTGTAGCATCTGCTATAGTAATTACCACCATCTTAACTGTGAATCAGGTGAAGAAGGGCAGGGCAGCTTATGGGGAGACCTGAGGTCTCCAGGTAACAGCACAGAGCTGCCACACTGCAGGTGCAATGGCACAAGCCACATTTGTCTGCAGCACCTCCCAGGTGACAGTAATGCCCCACACCCCAAGGTGTGCCAGAGAACAGAGTCAGTCATGAATAAGGGCCACTACTCTGGAACAGAAGCTCTGAGAAAAGGGGAGCTTGTTCTTCAGTAGCTCCACGCTAGTGAGCCACAAGCAATCAGCACACAATCGGTATCGCCAAGGCGATGGACAGAAGCATGAACGAGAGAATAACTTCCGGATAGAGGCAGCTGTGGGGTCGGTTACATTATATAGTATTCTACATTATATTAATTATGTTATATATTATAAAGATGGATCAATGGTTAGGAGTCCTTGCAGAGGACCCAGATTTAGTTTCTAGGATCCACATGGTGGTTCACAATCATTTATAACTCTAGGGGATTCCAGGGGATCAAACATCTTCTTCATTACTCCAAGGTACCATGTACTCCTGTTGCACACACACATATGTGCAGGTAAAACACTTGTACACACACTAAAAAAATGAAGTTAAAAATATTAGGCAGACATAGTGGCATATGTCTTTAATGCCAGCACACAGGAAGCATAGGCAGGCAGATATCTGAGAGTTCCAGGCCAGCCCCGTCTACAGAGTGAGATCAGGCAGGTCAGGGCTATATAGAGAGACCTTGTCTCAAAACCCAACAAACAAAAGATCAATAAATTAAGTAAATATATAAAGCCTAAAAAGCAATTGATGTAAGTGAGGCCAAGATACCCCAGAACAGTGGCGAGACAATGATTTGTTTCCCCTTCTAACCTCTGTTCCCGCTTTTAAAGATTTATTTATTTTATGCACAGGGTTGCTCTGTTTTCATGCACACCAGAGAAGGGAGTCAGATTCTATTACGATGGCTGTGAGCCACTGTGTGGGTGCTGGGAATTGAACTCAGAACCTCAGAAATAGTAGCCAGTGTTCTTAACTGCTGAGCCATCTCTCTAACCCCTCCTCCAAATCCGCATCGGTTGTTCACACTTAATTTATCCATGTGGTAGTAGTGAGCGTATGTTTATCCTTATCAGTAAGATTGTAGTTGTGGTACTCTCTGGTGTTCTTAACATTCCAGTTGGAAACCTGCTTCTGTTTAAATGCAAAGCTCTGTCATATCACTTAGGTGAATGGACCAACCACAGAGCTAGAAACAGAAGACAAGAGGCCAGAAAGGGAGCGGGAAGGTACAGAAGACCCTTCATATTGCCTCCCACAAGCCAGAAATCAATGGCAGCAGCTCAGAGGATGAGAGTTTGAGGCCAGACCAAGGAGTTGTTTTAAGGAAGAACTGGAGGGGTCCTACCTACAACACAGAAAGCCCCACATTCTGTCCCCGGGACCCCAAACAAACAAACTAACAAATGAAGGGCGCACACACAGGACATGTTAGGCACCGCCGGAGCACAGTAACTATTGTCTCAGCAGAGGCTGAGGAAGATGCTTTAGGCTGTGGGAGGCAGGGTACCCCGTGGAGGGAGACCCCTGGGACGGCTCTAATGTGGAGGAACCAGGGTTCTTGGCTGCTTCATCAAAGAACCAGAATAATGAAGGCTGGAAATTGCTATCAGGGCCCAGGATCTCTGTATTTAACAACATATGGTAATGGAATTTATTCTCCATTTAAGAGCAGCTCGGAGGAAGGGTTACTAAGGTAGGGTCATGAAGACCTGGGCATACCAACCCTCTTAGCAGCGCGGGTAGCCTTGGCTACTTGATGCAAAGCACTTGTCTGTAAGGTTATTTTGTTTCCAGGGTAATTAGCTTAGAAACAAGATTCTAGGATGGAAAGCTTGATTTGAAAATTCTTTTTTATGAAGATCCAGAGAATAATTAGCTGCCACCATGATTACAGACTCTTATCCTTCCTCTTTAGATTGGATGATGTGGTAGCAGAGGAAGCCAGTGGATTCCTTACCAGGAATTCCTTACCGGTCTTCCTTTCCCAGTCAGTGACAGAATCCATGGTTGGAAATATCGATACAAGGTGCCTCATTTCCCAGGTGCCCTTGCCAGATGTGGCCGTTTTGTTAAGCTCTGAGATGAGGATACTGTGAACCCTGGTTCAGTTCTCTGACCTCTCATTTCTTTCTTGCTCCTCCATCTTGCTTTCTGGTACAGACATTGACTGCCCAGGCAGAGCCCAGAGCTCTTGGGCCTTGAGGATTCTGTAGAACAAACAGCTGGCTCCAGACTTCCTAACTGAACCTTCACAGGAGACAGAAATAATTCTGTTTGCTTAAGTCTCTTTGGAGGCTTTCTCCCACTTGATGTAAAAACTAATCCACAGAAGTAGAACACACTTCTGTTCGATTTGCTCTCATATGCACAATTACGATACTGCCTAAGTTCTCTATCATCCATCTTCTCCACCCTGCACCCCGTAAGAGTCCTCCTTTTCTGTAAGCCAAAGCAAACCCCTGTACCCTGGTGCTGCTTTGAGTCTGCTGTAGCAGAGCTCTTGTATTAAGATAATTCAGACTGTAAGGTATAAAAAAGGCACAGACGTGAGCTGGAGGGACGGCTTAGCTCAGATAACCGGAGCTTGATCTACAGGACCACAGGTGGAAAGAAGGAACTGACTCCTGCCAGCTGTCCTTTGACCTCCACACACCCGTCATGCCACATGCTCCAAAATATATTAGTGCAGACTGGGGACTCCATGATAGAACATCTTTTAAAAAGGAGACCAAAAGAGCCGTGCATGCATTTCTTGCCGCTTAGTATGTAGAGTTCTTCGCCATCTCAGGACTATGCTAACAAGAAGGCTAAAGTCAAAGCTAGGTATGGTGCACCCTCCAATCCAGCACTCAGGAGACTCATGCTATTCTGGACTACAGTGAATTCAAGGCACAGGAAAGCTTCGTGAGAGCCAGTTTCACAGAGATGGGGGAGGGGGAGAGGACGGGAGGAAGAATGCCACAGCAGATGCTTGTTTTCATCCGCCAAAGTAAACCTACCTTCATCATGAAGTTACCTAGTCTTAGCCGTCTCCGTCCAGTGATGAGAACAGATTAAAACCTCTAGTGTAGAGAGTCTCTGGGATTTCCCTCCACCCTCCCGTCTCAGTTCTCCCACCGCTCCCTCCAGGTTTGTCTTAGATCCACTCTCCTCTTGAAATGCTAATCCCTACACCTGTCTGTGTTTTTCCAGATCCATATCAAACGTTCCTTTTTCTAGTTAAGATGGGCTGTAACCCCATGTCCAGCCACATCTGTAGACTGTCTCTCAGCTGCGAGTTCGACCTGTTGGGGCCTCTCCACTCACTACTCTGCCTCCATCTACTCCTGTCACACAGGAAGTTTTGGGTTACTTTGCCTTTATGTTGTCTCCCTTGATACCAGGACTATGAGTGTATTTTCTATTTCCTCCTTTTCCTCATCCCACATCTGACCTCTTATCCTTCTTACCTCCATGTCACACTCACGGAATCATTCCAAGCTCCTCGTGAGTCATACATGAAGTTCAGGTGCCTCTTTCTCGACACTGTTAACATTGTCTTTTACTAAAATCTCTTTTTCTTTTTCACCCATAAGGACTATGACCGTTCAAAGTAAAACTAATGTAGATTAAGATCTGCTTATTCTCTGCTCTTATCTGTTTGTTGTTTGTTTGTTTATCTTGATGTTGAAGGTTAAATCCAGGGCACTGTACAATTTAGAGTAGCTCTACCACCATTCCCACATTGGGTCATCTCATTTTCTGTCTGACTTTTTGTTTGGGATTAGTTTGTTTTGTTTTGAGACAGGATCTTAGGCAGCCAAGGCTGGCCTTGAACTGTTAATCCTTCTGCCTCAACCTCCCTTGAGTGTTGTGGTTACAGCATATGCCACCATGTCCCTGTCTGGCTCCTTTTCCAATTTTAAACTTTTAAATTATCTCCAGGAAATGTGGACTTGGGAAGTGGTACCCTGACAACATTTCCTGCAGATCTTCCCACGATCTCCACCCAGTGAGAGGATTTATATTCTAAAGACCAAATTGTTTCCTGATAACAGCTCTTCCCACCTCCTCCCTCTAGCATCCCTTCTTGATGGTGCCTGAGCTAATTCAGCCTTATCCAGTGGTGAACATTCCAGATGCATAGATGCCAATTACTTAAAGGTGGGTTCATAACTGACAGGGATTTTCCTTAGATTGCATTCTTCCGTCCTCAGCTGAGAGCCCTTTCTGTCACTGAGGTGTAAAGTTCTACTGTCTGGGTCTGTAGATTGGCTGGCCAGACTACATTTGACTTTGAGATCAAAGTAGCAGTCCTCTCCTAGTGTTACAAACAAGTCTACTTGTGTTAGTTTCCCACCATTTGTGTGACGTACACTAATCACATTTCTGGTACTGTGATGAATGCCTGTGACAGATCAATTTATGAAGAGTAGACATTTATTTGGGTGCACAGTTTGGAAGGCTTCTGCCAGTTCATTTCAGTCATTTGTAGACTACAGTAGAAATCTTAGAGAGAGAGGAGATTCTTGTGATGTTTTGAAAAAAGTGAAATTGGGATCTGGGGCATGTGAACCATGAAGTAATAATTAGGCACCTATCGCTTCACTGGACTTGTGCTATCCAGCTAGCTTTTCTAGATGGTAAAGGTCCTCATCAGGAATGAACACATGTTACAATGGGGAATACCAGATGTCCTAAGAGAATCTAGACAGTGGGTGGGAAGAAAGCTGTAGCAATACAAGGCTTTAAAAGGTATATTTGCTTTGTTTTGCTCTAGCCTTATTTTCATGCTGTCCCAAGCTTTGCTGCCTGGCATCAACCTAGAAGATATGTCTGTAGTTCTTCCAGCTTACCATTTCTCTAGTCAACCTCCATACTGTGTCAGGCTTCCTCATGATCACCCAACTTTGAGATATTTTGTTATACGTATTTTGTTATATTTTGTTATAAATATTCTCTCTGATTTTGAACTATATTACAGAGATAGCTGTGAACTTAGCCTAAGGTGATGCAACACCAGGCAGTGGCTGGAGAGCCATGTAGCAGCACCAGGAGAGATGTCCAAGGAAGAACTGATGGGAATCTGCTTTCATTTCTTGAGCCAAATGCTATGCTGTGTTCTGTGCAGGAATCATGCCATTTATCTCTCCCAGAACAAGGTCGCCTTGCTAGCAAATGCTGGAACCAAAACTCCCCTGGGCAGCCTGCCTTGCCACACTGTGATGTAGAGCAAGCCTGTGTGATATGGAAGGCCATTCCTCAATGTCATGTGCAGTACAATTAGACTCGATTGAATCATTTCCTCCTGAATCACTCGTGAATATTGCAATCTGGGGGGAGGAGTCCCCCAAGACCACAGAGATTGTATGAAATGAAATCAACTTCTTTTAAAGGGAAGTCCTGAGGAGCAAATGCCTCAGTCAGGCTGCTCCTCTCGGGTGGACATCCTGGCAGGGAACTTCCAAGACTGTCTAAGACTTCCAAGAGACTTAGGAAGGAATTGGTTGCCCTTGACTCTCATTGGGTTTCCTGTTTTGCCTTCCAACATTTGCACAGATTAAAAAATATTTTTAGGAACAACATTTTTGTTGTCGATGTTGCTTTTTCTCTTGCATGAGGAAAGTTCTATGTTGACAAGTGATCAGTTATGGAAGCCAAACAATACTCTTTCCTTTTGAAGCCTGCTCTTTGCCTGTTCTCTAGTCACTTCTAACCCCACCCCTCCCTTCATGCTCCCACTCTGCCTATTCTTGTAATGTTTTATCAGTCTTATTTGCAAATGTTTCTGCCTCTTAACCAGACTGACAGCTTCCTGTTAATCGAGGTGTTTCCATGGCTCTCAACCCACAGCAGCCACTCACAGGAGCTATCAAATGAATGAAAACAGACTGGCAGCTAACTGCTGGAAGTCTGTCAGCACTGAGAACCAACCTGAGGAGCTGGGCTCATCCTGTCTCAGAGCTGCTGCTCCTACTGCTGCTGAGCAGAAGGCGGGGGAGGGGGAGCTCAGGGAGGTACTGATTCATCTAAGGTGACGCAGGTTGTAACTTGAGCCATGAGCCAAGCTCAAATAACCCTTTCCTCAAAATTGGCAGATGAAGAAAACCAGCAGCTTGGAGGGTTTTCTGATCCTCGTGACTTCTGGTGAATTTTAAAAGCTTTCTTCTGTTTGGGATGGCAGAGTGAAGTTGTGGAGACACTAGTCACTTTATTTCTTTGTGATTTTTCCTAGAGAAAGCAGCATGGTGTAGAAGGAAAGTGGCTGGATATCTGGAGTTCAAGTCCTGGTTACTGACACCATCGCCAACATCCCTTTATTTGTCCTAGAGGGGCAATCACTCTCATAGCCTTTGAGGGAGAAAGTAAATCACACATGTCCAGTGGAGTGGCTGGCATTCCGTGATGCTTGTTTGGTCAAGGTAGTCAAAGGGCAGGTGTTTGAACATCAGGATACCTGCTGGCTCAGAGCCCTGGGATACCTTTTTTTCCTGCTTTATCCAGGCCCCAAACATCACACACAGACTCTCTCAAAGCTCCTGCTCCTCAGCCTGGAGAGTGACTTCTCACCTACCCAGATAACTTTTGTATTGTTTTGTTTTATTTTGGGACAGGGAGTCACTATGTATCTCTGGATGTCTTGGAATTCATTATGTAGACCAGGCTGGCCTTGAACTCACAGAGATCTACCTATCTCTGCCTCCCAAGTGCTGGGATTAAAAGCATGCTCCATTATACCCAACCCATAAATCAAATTTAACTGAACCAAAGCCAGGCTCATTCATTGACATGTTATTGACAGCTGCTTCTCCAAGACAAAGGAAACAGTGCCTGCAGTAAAGATTATGTGAGCTGGGCCTGAGCAGACGGATCAACAGTTAAGAACACTGACTGGGGCTGGAGAGATGGCTCAGCTGTTAAGAGCACTGACTGCTCTTCCAGAGGTCCTGAGTTCAATTCCCAGCAACCACATGGTGGCTCACAGTCATCTGTCATGGGGTCTGATGCCCTCTTCTGGTGTGTCTGAAAACAGCAATGTACTCAAATGAACTAAATAAACAAATAAATAAATAAATAAATCTTAAAAAAAAAAAAAAAAAAAAAAAGAACACTGACTGCTCTTCCAGAGGACCTGAACTCTGTCCCCAGCCACCCATGTCGGCAGCTCGCTGCCACTTGTAACTCAAGTCCAAGAGATTGGATACCTTCTTTTCACCTCTTTGGGTGAATACATACATGCCAGACCCATACATGTGTACACATACATACACACACACACATACACACACTTGTGCGCACACACATGCACATAAATAAATAAAGAAAATATTTTTAAAATAATAAAAGGTCATATGGACTGAAAAGTCTAAGATCGTTCCTATCTGACCAAAAACAAACAAACAAACAAATTGTGAGCCCCACTGTGAGAAAATTAGGCTCCTCTTTGAACATGCCCATCCAAGCCCTGCCTCTTTTCTGTCTTCATCCAATTGGCAAGTACAGCATCAGGTCAGGAAACTCTTGGGTTAGCCAAACACAAATGTTCTGGGGAATTTGGGGTTTCACATCATTCTCTGCACTTCCATTTTAATAGGCAAAATCATGCCTTGACCCAGCAGAAGAGAAGGAAGAAGGAAGAGACAGAATGAGACAAAAGAAAAGAAAAGAAAAGAAAAGAAAAGAAAAGAAAAGAAAAGAAAAGAAAAGAAAAGAAAAGAAAAGATAGTGAGACTAGTGAAAGGAGAGCAGGGGAGGGGAGGTGGTGAACAGGTCCAATGATAATCACAAATTTGCTTCAAGTAAATAAAACATCTGAGGAAGGAAGTGTTTGACAGACATTTGTGCACTCCTGTTTTCTCTGCAGTTGACCTTAAAAAAGCAGGCAGCCTTTGATAAAAAGGCAACAATCATCAGGAACACCAGCTAGAGAAGGTGATTAATGAAGCCTCTGATGCTGAGAGAGTGAAGGGCGTGGTTGATGAAGGGTGTGGGTGTTGTGAGGGCCTGTAACCCCAGCACCCCAGAGGCAAAGGCAGGAGACTCAGTTCATGGTCAGCCTGGGCAATAGGGCAAGACAGTATATTAAAGAAAGTAAAAATTATGATAGCTGCTCTCCTTAGGAAATAACCAATGGAGGGGATTTTCAAACCCTTGTTAAGGGCTAGAGGGACGGCCCAGGAGAGTTCGATCCCCAGAATCTGCATTGAAAACCAAACCAAACCAAACCAAACCTGCCTACATGCAGTCTCCCAGCTCTGGGGAGGTGCAGACAGACAGATTCCCTAGGATTTCCTGGTCAGGCACTATAGCCTACTTGGCAAGGCCCAGGCCAGTGAAAGATTCCGCGTCAAAACAAACAAGTGGATAGGTAGCTCTTGAGGTTGTCCTCTGTGCTCCTCATGCTCAGGTACACATGTGCACATGCATCTGCACACATATGTGCACCAGCACACATGCACACACATGCATACACACACATATACACACATGCGCGCACACACAGACACACACACAGACACACACACACACACACACACACACACACACACACACACCCTGCACATTTCTTATAAAAGATTAGCTATCTTAGCAAAGTAAGCTGAAGAGACAGAATTGGGAAAGATGTTCTTGAGACCCTCAACAAAGAAATTGCAATATTTATAAGTATATGGACAAACTACAGTACCACCCCAGTAGTTCATTAAAGCAGATAAGAAGGAGCAGTGCAGGTGGAATTCTAACTAATGCTCCTTAAAACTGTCAAGGTCACCCAAAAACAGAGAGGTCAGAGGACCACTCTGTGCCCTTGTACAGAGCCTCAGGAAACACAGTGCAAGCCTGTGTCCTAGGTACACTCAAAGAGTGTGGTCTATTTCATCTCCCACTTTCAGGTAACAGTACATCACTGATGGAAGTCAAGCAGGACCCTGGAGGCAGGAGCTGATGCAGAGGCCATGGAGGATGCTGCTTACTGCCTTGCTCTTCATGGCTTGCTCAGCTTGGCTTCTTATAGAACCCAGGGCCACCAGCACACGAATAGAAATACCCACAGTGGACTGGGCCCTCCATATCAACCATGAATTAAGAAAATGCCCTAAAAACATAGCCACAGGCCAATCTGGATGCAATTCCTCAATTGAAGGATCTCTTTGTGGGTGACTCTAGCTTGTGCCAAGTTGATACAAACTAACCAGCATGGCACACCTGAACAAAGCGAGCTATAATTTAGATAAATTGATTCGCTGGCTCTGGTGAGTCTGCTGAGCTAAGAGGAGGCTGTGATGTAGCTCAGCGGTAAAGAACTTGCCTAGCATGTTCCGGCACAAAAAACAGCAAAACAAGCAGAAGAGGGCTTGGGAAACTTTGATTCAAGCTGTAGAATCAGTTAAGCCTAGAGGCTGAATGTAGGGAATGATCCTGCAGTGAGTAAGTTGAAATTGTGTTGGAGAATTGCTGAGGGCTCCATTCCAGGAGGGCTTATCACCTCCCTATCAGGAGGGAAAGAGGGGAAAGGAAAGGGTTGGGGAGGGGAGAGAGGAAGGAGGGAGAGAGGAATGGGATAAAGGAAAAGGAAGAGGAGGAGGAAGAAGAGGAAGAGGAGGAGGAGGAGGAGGAAGAAGATGACCACGATTATTAATCTTCACTGTTAACTTGCTTGTCTGGATTTAGAGTCACCCAGACATCATACCTCTGGGCTTGGTCTGAGGGTATCACTTCTTTTAAAATAAAAAGAAATGAAAGGGGTGTTGGTGAATTGCTGCTCTTTGGTTCTAAATCAAAACAAAACAAAACAAAAGCAAAAACCTAGACTAAACACATTAAATGTTTCTTTACTTTGACCTCCCAGAAGTTTTGCTGTCCCATGCTAACACTAACCACCCAAGAGTCAATACAGAACTCACCTTCAAATGTGCATGGCGAGGAAGCTCCTTCATTGCAAGTCGCTGCTTGGGACTAGCTTTCCCCACAAGTTACTTAAAAGAAAACCAGCTAACAAATTAAAAACTCATTATTTAGGGGCAGCAGCACATGCATGTTGAGATCCAAGAATGCCTTCTCATTTTCTCCTTCCATCTCAAGGGCTCAGGGACTTGAGCTCCGGTTGGCTGGAAGTGCCTTTACTTGTCAACCTCTACCCTCCACTTAGATTCTTTTGTAAACCAGTGGCTTATGAGATCTTTAAGCAGGGGTGGGTGTTGGGAGAATGGGGACTGAACATGGGGGTGGGTGACAACTAGAATAGCTGAAAACTGCTGAAGGAATGACCTGATATAACAAAGTCAAAACAAACGCAATAAAAAACAATTGAATTATCCATTATCACTTCTTAACTGGTTGCTTCAAGGATCTTAAAAGCAAGAAATGCCGCCAGCCCAATAGCTGGGAAGTCGTGTTTGCTGCCGGGGGGGGGGGGGCTTTGAAGACGTGCCCAGTGGGCTGACTTGGTGCCTTCCGCTCTCCAACAAAAGACATTTGTATCTCGGGTTCTTAAAAACTTACACAAATTTGGGGGTGGGCAGTGAATATGCAGCTGAGATGGGTGAATGCAGAGATGAATAAGTCCTTCTCATTCCTCGGAACAAAGACACCCTAATGGCTCTCAAATGGCTGGAATATTGAGAAGCTGTATATGAGAAATTGTATGTTTTATTCCTTTAGACATGCAACTTTCTCAAGACTGAATTTCATTTTAATTTAATCATTTCAGCATCTGCATCTCTTCAGCTGAGATTAAAATAGCAGGCCGCAACAAGGCCAAGCTTTCTGGCAAATCTGTTCTAAAATGCAGTAGAAGAGATAAGACTCAAATCTCCACAACAAAGCTTTGTTAAGGGGCATGCCCATAGCACTTTTATCAACCACTGATCACTTCTGGTACAGGAAGATAGATGTTCCTTTGGGTGTTTAAAATAGCAGGAAAAAAAAAAAAAAAAAGGTCAGTGAAGAAACAGAAGGCCTGAGAAAATAGAATAAGGGATCAGCATATGGCAGAGAAAAAGCACAGGCAGGACTCACAGACCCACCCTTGACGATTCAGTAGTCCAGGGCTCAGCTTTCTCAGATGAGAATGGAGACATTTTCATCATCTGTTGTTGCTTGCCTTGTTTTCGTGAGGCGTAGTGAGATGTATGTATGCACACTATGTAGGCCTGGCTGGCCCGGAATTCATCATGTATGCACACTATGTAGCCCTGGCTGGCCCGGAATTCATCATGTATGCACACTATGTAGCCCTGGCTGGCCCGGAATTCATCAGGTAGATCAGGCTAGGCTTGGACTCACAGAGATCCACCTGCCTCTGCCTCCCGGGATGAAAGTTTTATGCCAGTGATCATTCTTTACAAGATGACACTGAGTAATGTGTGCCTTTAACAACTGTGGGCACAGCATTTGTAGTGTAGCACTAATGATTCCCAAAAATGGATAATATAGTGTAAAAACATTCAATCTCTGTCTTACACTGAGCAGAGGAGGGGAGCCAGCAGGTGCTAGACCATCATCACAAAAATAGTTGGAATCCAGGGCTATAGGAAACAGAAGGGAAAAGATAAGGACAGCTAGGAGTATTTGGAAGGAGCAGCTTTATTTTCAGCAGCAAGATTTGGGGAAGAAGAGACAAGATTAATAAACTTTTGTCCTTTTAGTGCACATGAACAGTGGTTCCGCTGAAGTTATTTAGGTGCGCTATCTTGAAATTCTCTAGAGCTGTCTCAGACTCCAATAAAATCATTGTGTCACCAAAGGTGACTCAGAGAGAGTGACTAGACAGTGCTTCCCTTAGCGCCTTCTTCAGAAGGTGAGGGAACTGTGTAGGTTCAGAGCTGTTGGGTTAAACAAAGTTAGCTACTTCCTAGGCGTTTGAAAATAGCTCACGTGCACAATGAACATACACAAATAGTGAAAGTTCAAGAAGTAAAGAGAAGCATGAAATGAAAAGACGTTTTTCCTGTCTTTGCTTTATTACCACCACCACCATCACCCAGCCCCGTTCTTTAGAGGTTTGAGAACTGGTTTCTCATACTTTGGTCCCCAGCTGTTACACACATCTAAGTATTTCAGCTCATCAAGATAGAGCAGACACAGGTAAGTGCCTGACGCCCGGCAGCATGCTTCACACATGCCTGCACCTTGCTCCATGAAGATCTTGGGAAAATACCAGTTATTTAGGTTAGTGGTTCTCAGCTGGGGGTGAGTTGAGACATTTTTGGTTGTTTTAATGGAGCGTGGTAGTGAGGGTGTTACTGGCAGATGGTGGCTAAGATTCGGAGATGCTGCTGAAATCCTATGTCGTGCAGGCAGCTTCCAAAAGGAGTGTCTAACCTGACTTGCCAGATATTTAGCAGCCTTTAAACAGATAAGGGAGACCCTTACTGTGGCCAGCAGTAACATTGATGGAACTTACATTTGCTGGCCACTATCATCACCAAATGTGTTCATCAGGATTTCCTTCCTTGTGTGTGAATGAAACCAGAACAGCTCAAACCATGGTTGAAAATGAACAAACAAAAACTGTATTAACTCTGGGAAGGTCTTTGGTCTGAGCCACTTTCCACAGACCCGGGCTCAGAAGTGCTAGAGAAGAGCTATCTCATCACCTTCTCCTGAGTCACAATGATGTTATCACCTGTAACCATGAGGTGAGCTTAAAGCCAGTACTGATGAACCTGAGGGACACAGCCTGTACACCCTTGTGACAGGTGATGAACCTGAGGAACACAGCCTGTACACCCTTGTGACAGGTGATGAACCCGAGGGACACAGCTTATACACCCTTGTGACAGGTGATGAACCTGAGGGACACAGCCTGTACACCCTTGTGACAGGTGATGAACCCGAGGGACACAGCTT